>NW_025920122.1:1469087-1532710 GCF_902686445.1 Sciurus carolinensis | reverse complement strand
GGATTCATCCACCAATGAGCTCAGAGCCTTTGGTTGTTTTAAAAGTATTCAATTATTGCTTTTTTTTCTTATCTCTATATCTAGACCTATATCCACAGACATCATTTTAGGCTACATATTTCTAAATTATAGCCTCCCATTTCCTAAGAGAATCTAAGAAGGCTCATTGTAAAACCAAAAGGTTAAAAAAATCTTTAAAAATGGACTATAGAAAAAATGGGAAGTAGCATACAGAAAAACTGGCTGCTGTGACTATTGTTTTAGGTCTGAGTTTCCCAACAGTCAGTGAAAAAATACAAAGTTGGCTTAATTTAATTATCAGATAATTACTTTCATTATTCCAGAAGAGGTTCAATTTTTCCTGGTACTGAACAATAAATGAAACATATATCACAAGGAAGATGTAGTAAATAAACCAATGAACAAAGTTTTAAGGAGTTGGAAATAAGATTCAGAAATATTCTTTATGTCATTTCACAAGTGTGGACTATAGCATTTTCATACTGTTTCAAAGCTGTAGTTTCTTATTGTCTCAAACTCATATTCTTTTCCATCAGACATATTCCTACCTCAACTCTAACCAGAAAATGATCCTCCATAAGTTTATCAGAAAACCGATTGTTTAGATGAGCTTGTACTATGTTGTCTAGGCTGGTCTTGAACTTGTGGACTCAAGAGATCCCCCTGCCTCAGCACCCAAGTAGCTGAAAGGACAGGTGCAGGGTGCTGTGCCCACCTTTGATTTGTTTTTAAAGCATCAATAAACATTCATCATTATTAGGGGTTATCCTAATAAAATGGTTGAATACATACTGATTTGGACTTGTACCAAGATTTTATTTTCAACCAATGCCTTAGATTGTACTCACTCAAATTCTTATTCTTATTTTTCATATCCCTTCCTAAATTGTAGTTTTCTAAATGTATTTTATTAAATATATTTTTAAAAGCATTCTTTTTATTTTGTTTATGTTCATTTATGAAACAAAAGGTAACGTACATATACATATTTTTAGATAAACAGATGAATATTAACACTATTCAGAATCCAAAATATGTTACTTGTTCTTTACAGATCAAAGGATAGTGAAAGTTTATATTTCAACATAAAATCCAGCAATCAGAAAATGTATGTCATCAAACATATTTTTAATCTGGCACAAAAGATGAATGATCAATCTCTCTCCATCAATCCATGACTCAGCAGTACCCTGAAATTATCTAAGACTAGCTTGGATCTTCCAGCCAGTATCTATGTCTTACTGTTAAAAATCCACAATGTCTGATACAATGCCGAGAGCAGAGAAACTGCTAAATAAAGGAATGCCTAACTGGTAAGAAATTCGAAGCAAATATTTTTGTAATTCTAGACCACTTTAATTGAATTGGATTTTTATGCAGTTAAATCAGTCATGGATTTGGAATGAACTGTATATTTAAATATAGGAAAGTAGATTTATATTTAAAGATAAGATTCATAACTCTATTATTATCCCAGGTTTGTAAATAGTAAAGATGATGTACATGTGTTAGTATTCTGTCACTATCACAAACACCTGAGATAAATCAACTTTATAAAGTGAAAAGGTTTGTTTTGGCTCACAATTTATGGTATTTCAGTCCATGATTGATTTTTGTCCCTGTTGTTTTGAGTCTGCAGTGAGGCAGAATATCATGGTAGAAGCACAAATGTTAGAGCAAAACCATCACCTCAAAACCAAGTAGCAAAGAGAGAAAGGAAGAGACCTGGTTCCTATAATCCCTTTTGAGGTCACTACCCCAATGACCTAAACATCTCCCACCAGGCTCCACCTCCTAAAGGTTCTGCCACCTCCTATTAGCACCACACTGGGTATCAAGCCTTTAGCACACAGGACTTTGGGTGATATTCTAGATCCAATCTATAGCAGTATAGGGAAATATATGAGGATTATGCATCAGATTGCTAACCACAGTTGGGGCACTGAGTGTTGGACTTATACTTTTGAAAATATACATTTACGTAATATTTGAATTTTTGAGAAGATACATTACTTTTATAATGTGACAAGCAGGAAAAAGGCTTTATTTATATATTTTATATATCAATGTGCAGATTTATCATTTAAGGGAATGCCTATGCTTTGACTTGAGAACAATCAACAGCAAATGCAATATGGTATCTTTAAGAAACTTACAAAAAGCTGGGGTTGTGATTCAGTGTTAGAGCACATACCTAGCACATGTGAAGTCCTAGGTTCAATCCTCAGTATCACATAAAAACAAATACAGATATTATGTCCATCTACAACTAAAACATATTTAAAAAGAAATTCATAGCCTGATAGCTGAAATAATTTATGCATGTACACATACACAAAACAAGTATGAATGTGACCACTGATAAAACTGAGATTCTGATAAAGTCCTGGAAGATGAAACCTTAGAGAGAAATGTCCTTTCAAGCAATCCTTGAAAAACTACTAAAATGTGGATCCCCAAAGGTGTGAAAGAAAGGGCATCCCCGGCATCACCATGACAGGGCAGAAGGTACAGCAAGTACAGAGAATTAAATGAAGGGCACCCTTGAGATTAAGTCTGAACTTAAATTGTAAATCAAGCCAGGGAACACATTGAAGTTTATGCAAGGCGTTTATCTACATTATTCAAGGGATAGTGGAAGGGGATGTCAAAGGCGGGTTTTGAGAATAGGACAAAAATGATCAGATTTTGACTTCAGTGAGAGATAGACAAGACTATAGTCAAAGAGATCATCTGGGAAACTCCAAGATAAAGATAAAGGTAAAAAGATACAAGTTGAGACCTTTCTTCTTAATGTGATCTGAACATCTCCTGGAAGTTCATTAGAAATGCAGATTCCCAGACTCCACCCAGACCTCATGACTCACACTCTGCACCTTACTAGGGTTCTTACTAGGGTATTTGAATGCACATTAAAGTTGTGGAAGGTATTAAATTAAGATATTGATAGCAGGGAAGTAAAGTAGCCAAGAGGCTAAGTTTTTTTTGGTTAAGTACTAGAATTTGGTGACTGGATAAATGTGGGAGGTCAAGGAAGGAAGTAAATCAAATTTACTCAGAAATGTGGATGGTCTTTCTATTCATAGAAATGGGAACCTCTGGAGAGGAGCAGGATGAGCAAAGGGCAAGGGAAGCTGCTCTATCCAGTGAACAGAGGGCAATGTTCCTTCTGAAGCCAAGTGGGGCTTGGAGAAGAGGAAATGCATGTGACTCACACTGCAAGGGTGTGTAAACCCATGAAAATGGATAAAATTAAAAAAGGAGAGGCAGAATGCAGGGGAAGGTCAACCAAGGAGGAAGCACCACACCAGATAGGGGATGGGAGTGGGAAGCTGGGGAAGAGAGAGACAGAAGAGAATAACTTCTGTTGTTTTAAGCTCTAGGGTGTTATTATGATATCTATCATTCCCTTCTAAGTCTGAGATGTATTGAGCTGCTCTCGCCTCATGCCAATCACACGTCCCTGGAAGGCAGAGCCCTGGACTCCCCTTTCCTATGCATCCAAACCAGCATCCAGTATGCCTGGCACATGGATGCACTGGCAAGAAACCATTATGACAAAGATATACAACCAAGTGATAAGTGCAGAGGGATCAGATGAATGGATTGACACATTCAGCTCTAAGAAGCATTTATTCAAGTGTACTTATCATATTCTCCCATAAACTCAACTTTGGAGAAAATCAACATAAATATTACCATGAGGTCACATTTAATTTTAAAGAGAGGAGACATGACCAGCATTCAGAGGGAGATGTAGCTTTTACCTGCCCACTAAAATGGGTCATCATTTTTACAGACTGACTGACTGAAGTGAAAGAAAGTGACTTACTACAGGAAAAGCAGAGTGGTGGCTGCAGTTGGGAAGGCTGCAAAGGGTGGCAGGTCCATGTGAGATGGGACAGACATGGGGATAGGGTGAGAAGAAGGGAGGTTTTCATGCAAGGAAGCACCACAACCATGCCAGTTTCCTGTAGGCTCTCTTCACGAAAGACCTCACATGTGTCATGCTTTAGGGCACATGTGGGAATCACAGGCAAAGAAGGAAGGACACCATATACTAACACTTCTGTCCCATGTCAAAACTTTCAGGGACCTGTACATGACAAAAGTGCTGTAGACCATCCTGCTCAGAGAAAGTGGAAAACCACAGAAGTTACTGCATTCAACAAACCTTTACAATGGATATGCATATATATGTGTGTGTACACACATGGGAATCAACACTATCATTAATATGAATCAAAGAACCAAATGACATTTGAAATTTATATTCTAAATCTGTGAATTACCACTAGATGGGTTTCTCCTAGCAGTGAGTGCTAGACTGATGGAACTTCAAATGATCCTGGGCAAGAACTGACTCAGTAACAAGTTTTCTCCTAGTCCAGATTCAATGGGTAATTCCAGTAGGAGGGATGTACTCCAGAGTGACAAGTGACAAGTGAAGGGTTTCCAGGGCCATAGCTATGTGTGATAAATGAAACTCAGCAGCAGAACTTTAGGACATCTCACCAGCAGAAATACAGGGTCCTATAAGTAAAGACCTAGGAGCCACTCCTTCTGCAGACCCTCCCTGAAACAGGCTGAATATATTTAACTTTGGTTCAACTTATCTGAATTTTACCAAAACAGAAGTAGTTCGAGGATATACAGCCTAGGTCAGAATGCCTATGCTAGCAAAATTGTGTCATATTGGTGACTAAAGGTAAAATGTCATGACTCACCTGTGTGCAAGACTTCAAGTGAACAGTTGACACAAGAAATAGACTAGGGCTGGGCCAGAAAAAAAACTAATGAAGGAAGAATTAATTCACTAGTGGATAGTCAGCAATTGAAATTACAGTGGCCTGGAATAGGGGGGAGGATGCAAATTTGATCCTGCCAACAAGGACAGACAAGATTTTGTCAAGTGGAACTTGGCAGCACAAGACTCCAGACTGAAACAATACACTGTCAGGAGTGTGGCCAGGCCTTAGGTCCTGAGGTTTGTCCACAGTGGGGTGAAGCAGACACTGAGAATAAGAGAATGGAGTTTTGATCCTGAAAAGTTCTTGGCAAGGGCTATCAAGGTCACTGCTAAAGTTTTTCCAGGCAAAACATTAAGTCCAATACTACAATTGTGAATTGAAAACATGAGATAAGTGTAGTCCTATGAAATGGCAAATACAAAAAGAGGACCAAGAAACTATTAGAATTTACTAGGGTTATTCAGGCAAACCCAACTAAGGTTGGCTAGGACCTGGAGCTCATGCAGAGCAAGGTGGGAAAGCAGGGTTCAGAGCCCACACTATTATCTGCCAGCTTCTGTTTCTCTCTTTTTTTCCACCACTGGTTTTCTCAGTGTTTGTATTTGCATTGGCTTCAGAGGAGGAAGCACAATTGGTGAAAAGACAGTGTTGGCACAGAATTTTCCCTGTGTGGGCTTCTATCATCACCAGTAGGCCCAGGGACAGGCTGCAGCAGAGGAGGTGTAATAAGGTGCAATTCAGGCAGAGTTCAGGCCTCAGGAGGGTAGGGGCACAAAGTTCCAACTGGTGGAAGAAAACAAACCTACAACCCAAGGGACAGCCTACCAGTAGCTAAAGAATCTACACACTGCCAAAACTTTTGGACACAAAGAAACACCCATCTTCCAAGCAATGAGCCAGAGAGCACCTCTATGATGGCACTCTGTTCCACAAGGCAGTCCTGAGGGTGTCTGAGTCCCAATCAAGCACTACATTTCACAGGGTCACTGAGTTTGTTCAAAAGACACCTCCATCTGCATTTGATTCTCAAAACTATCCCATGATGTGAAGGGCAACCACCATCATCTCCATGTAGATTAGATACTGCAGAAATAAATGCTTGAGGCAGTTCTACTGTCTTTATACAAGGCAAGTGTTGATTCAACATTTTCAAAAGATTCACTATAATGAAACAGTGTCTATTTTTGGTTTGAAGATGAATGTAACAGTCTAATGGAGGACTCCAGAGTGTAAATCCCACTGGAAAGGGGCACCTTTTCACCTCCCAGCCTCTCCAGGGGCAGCTGTTGACAACATATTCGGGATGAGGAATCAACTGCATTTGATATGAACAATGGAAGGACAAGGTAGAGCCTGTCAGACACCAGAAAATACCCACCTGACAAGATTTGTCCTTTGTCAAATTAATTAGAGGATCTCTTTATAAAATCAAAACCTTGCTATGACATTGAAATTCTACTCTGAAGTTTCATAAAGCTAAAAACTATGACAGACCTTCTACCAGAACATGAGAACTTTATAGATGATAAATTCCATGGAGCATTTCACAGACACCATATCTAGGAAAACAGCACTGAATTCAAAGTATTGAATTCAAAGAATTATCATTCTACTTTACTATGCTGATTAATATTTAAAATAAATCTGAGAGAGGAATTCAGTTACATTTTCATTGGAAACATATATGCCTTATTAAATCTTCTTCTGTAAGGAAAGTCTAAATTCACATACTATATAAAAGAAAACATTTCCAATTACTCATGCATCCTTTGAAACAACATTTGGAGAATAATGCTATGTAATGATATAAAACCAGACTCTCTAACTGAGGAATAGATGCATCTCTGCAGACCAAGCAAAGTCCCCACAATCCAAATGATATACAGTTCATTCATCTCTCATTTTAAGTGGCATTACTCCATAGCTTCCTTCCACATAAACTTCCTGCACTACAAACAAGACAGCCTCTCAAAAGTTACACTGAATATGTCTAGGTCATTTAGGAGTGAGCTAGTAAATTCACCAAAGTTAACAGTATTATTTGGGAAGAAAATTATGTTGGCTCAAGTAATGACAAGGAATTTTATGTAAAAAAGTAGAAAATTAATTCTAATATACAAAAACATAATGAAATTTACTTTTACTTTTAATCATCTCCTTTAATTTTGTGCTTATTAGGATGGATACAAAATTCTAGTTCTGATAATTTCACATTGTTTTTCCATGTTAAATTTCATCAGGTTGACTACAATTAAAAGCTAAAGTATGATTAAAAGAAGTTCATGTTTTTGCTCACTCTAGCTTGAAATAAAAAGTTTTCTGTAATAAAATAATCATTGTTATTAATAAGCAAGAAATAGGAAGATAACAACCTAAAGAATGCTATGGTACTCATAAATAATCTTAAGGAATAAACTAATATTTTGGTATTCCTCTGCCCCAGGAAGAAAGAGGATTATGCATATTCATATATTTTTCTAATCTTTAAAACAACATTTTCTAAATAAATTTAATGTGGGCTTAATATAAAACTATAAAACTATTCTTATTATGACAATTCTTTCTTTAAATGAAAACCAATTCCACATGTTTCTGGATGAGTAAAGAACACACCACCTAAGTACTTTCACCTGCTTTATTTAAAAACCAATATCTATTTCTCCAATACCTTATGTGTAATTCAAACAAGGGGCTCCTGTAGGAGGTTGACTCAGATGCTGTCATAAACACCCTATGAAATCAAACAAGGCCCCCACCCAGCACAAGCATGCTAGCATGAATGGGCACACACAGGTACACATACAAACATAAACACACAAGTCTATCAGTTCAGCCAGACCTCATGTTTATTGCTTTGGATCCCTCATCAGAGGGAGAGAAAATCAAAGTGAATTAAGTTGGGTGGGGTGACCTTGGCTCCCTCCTTGCCATCTCTCCCCTTATTCACATTCCATTACAGGCACTTGCATAGCACACAGGAATTTCCCAACCACAGTCTGGGAGCTGCAACTTCCTCTACACCTGATCACCTTTTGGAGTTTTAAGCCCCACTCCAACCCCAAGTTCACAGAACAACCCCTTTGGTTCCAGCCACATTTCCCTATTTTAACTTCTCTAGCAAATATATTTCCTACAAGCACAGAGAACATTTTCCTCCTTTAGCAAGGAAATAAACCTAGAAACCATGTCATCCATCCACTACTGCCACTGGCTTTGCTGAGCACTGGGTGGCAACTCAGTCCTTACCTGGAAGTTGAGCTCTAGGTAGCCTTCTGATGGCAGTACTCTCCACCTCCCCAAAACGCTGCGGTCGTCTGATCCACCATCTCTTTGTCTCCTGCCTCTTGGTTGACTTCAGGTAGCTGTTGTCTGCAGGATCTCTACAGAAGTACCTGCCTGGAGCTGTGCTTCAGTTCATCACCTAGTCTTCCCAGAAGTGCTGCTACCTATGGGAACTAACGAAGAGCACTGGATAAAGGATGATATAGACTTGTCCCATGGTGTGCACCCCTGGCTACAAGAGAGCTTCACCCACGGGCCACTCTGGCACGTGTCATATTCAGCCTTTGGGCAGTGGCTGTGGCACGGGCCCAAATGGCAGCACTCGTGCTGGGAAGGGCCACCGCCCCGGCAATCCTGGTTCTCCTTCATGCCCTGGCCCTTTCTGGTCATGCCTTCCCAACCCACACACACACTCACTCATTCTCTACTTACTTTTTAACCCTTCTACTTTCTGCTCCTGTATTTTGTACTCTTTCCCAAAAGGCAACAAAAGACACTCCACATGGTAGGAGGGCCTGTCCCACCTCAAGAACTCCTCCTCTGCCTGGTGTTGTGGTCATTGCTACTGCTGGCCTGCTCCATCTCCCCATCCTCCTAGCCTTCCTACTCACCCATGCACCACCCCCCAACCCTCAGCATTGGTAGTACTGCTGAATGCAGGAGCTGCCTGTTTGAAACTCAAACCTGATTGGTTTCTCTGCATACCCAGTTGCCCTGCTGGTGCCTTGGCTGCCTACCTCCCACGTGCCTTCTTGGTTTGGGTCTTCTGCCTGGAAGGGGGCTTCAAAAGCCAGCAGGGGGATCCAGTCAGGGCCTGAGCGACCGGGCTCAATGCTGGAGCCAGGAAAGCTGCCAGAAGCTAATGACACGCACTCTGGGCCGCCGCCTCAGGTGCTGGAGGTGGCGCTCCAGGAGGCCAGGCCAGGTGGCCTCTGGGCTGCATAAGGGCGAAGAAGGAGCACGCTTCCTGGAGGCCAGCACCTCACTGGTACTGCATACGCGGAAGAGAACGCCCTTTTGGTTATGCGCATGCGCTCTGGCGAGCGACGGCAGCCGGGTGGACCCAAGAAAGGCACTCTAGGAAGACTTCGCGGTGGTGCTGGCTGGCCACGCTCAACCGCGCAGGGTTGAAGTGGTGGACGAGAGTCCACAGCCTCTTCTCTGGCTTCCACTCGCAGGGAAGGCTCGCTGATGCTGGCGACTTCCCTGAAGGCGGTCCTTGAGAGGGCTTCCTGCCCGGTGATGTCCAACTTCCGCCAATGGGCACTGCCACCAGGGCCCTCCAGGCTGTGCGCCACCCAACAAAGAGTGTTACCATATTTATTTATATATTTATATACATACATATATTGTATATATATATTTATATACATACATACACACGTACATATATGTTACATAGTATTACATATATAACATATTATTACTATATATATAGTGTATATATATATATAAAACAGAAAAAATATATATATAACAGAAAAAACTGAGAGAAAGTCTTATTTTTCACTACATGGTAACAAGAAGGAAAAAGAAAACAATGAGATCTATACCTAACTTAAATACATAAATTTATGTACATATCAATTTAAAATAGAAAAATAATGAGCACAAAATTAAACAAATTAGAAAAGAGAATGTTTACTATACACAATGGAGACATAAATAAATGTGATATTTATAAATCAGTAATATAACCAATTAAAGATTCAAAAGAATAAAAGAAACAAAATTCAAAAATCTGACTAAATATGAAAAGTTCAATTTATTATGAAATATTAATCAATGTTAAAACCTAAAAACTTTAGAACATTATGTAAAATGAACAATTTGGATGAAAGTAACCCAATAAGAAAAAGAAAACTCAGATTGAAAAACAGGGAAAGATTAGGAGAAGGGAAAGTTCCAGGAAGAAATAGGGGAAACAATCCAGTGAAGATTTGAAAAATGAAGAAGGCACCTGTTCTTCATAATGTTGTCATAAGGATTTTCAATACCAAATAAAATCCCAATTCCAAATGAGGCAAATGTGATCATTTCCCGTACTCTTAAGATAAACATTACTATCCACAAAAGGTTAATTTTTTTTAAATTCATGCAAATTTTTATCGCTTTTGCATACTTAATTTTATTTTATCCTATTTTTCCATTACTAGTATTATATTGTGTTTCAGGATATTTTAGAGCCCTTAGTATACAACTGTGAATCATGACTTTCTAAAGGGTAGATGTAATAGGAAGTATTAATCAAACTTGTTTGTGGGACTGTTATTGAGAATTGAATAGAGAAATTAAGCCAGATAATCAAGAAAATGTGGCCTATAGAACATACTTTGGGAAATGTGGTATCAAGGACTGAGCTTTGCAGAGCTGGCACTGGACAAGAATCATCATCTCTCTGAACTGAACAGGAAGCATAGTCTTCAGGTCGAGTGGGGAACTTTATTGGACATTCATAAATGGGAGAATCTAGTGACAAAGAAAGAAGAAGATATTCCATCTGAGGAAACCATATTGGCCTGGAATCACTGCAGGAAGAGTAAAAGAAGCAAAGAAGATGAATGTCACTGTGATAAGATTGGATTTAAAAAAAAATTCTGGTTTTGGTCATTATCAAAGTAGTTTCTGGAAATACATATAACATACATCTTAGTCCCTAAAAGAATGATTTGAGGGGCATTTTTGGCAATTTCAGGTTTTGATATTTTGGCATTTTAAACAGAAGAAAGGTGTGGGGAGAGTAAAAAGCATGCAGAGATGAACAGTGATGAGGAAAGTGTTGACTGGAACCTGTGTAGCCATGCCAGCCTCTCACCTTGGAGGAATGATGTTTGTATTATACAAATGTGCCCCTAACACTGACAGCCCCTTCTGGATTTTTGCATAGTAAGGTTACAATTCCATTTCATGTGGCTCACTAGGCTCCCTTTGGTATCACTTCTTTTGGATTTTGTCATGTGCATGCATTTCCTCTGTACCTCTCCTAAGTACACATATTTTGGATGCTTAGGGAGGGCTGCCCAGTTCCATTGGCATCCCAGAAAATGTTTCCCCCCCAAAAATGAGGAACTATTTGCTGAAGCTGCAGCTTTCTGACTAGTGTCTGTGGAATGGAGCTGTGTCATCTGCTCTGGGATTTTAATTACCTAGGGGTGATAGTTGCATTCAAATTACCTGTATCTTCCATGAGTTCTGACAGTACAGAGCTTGCCATCTAAGAGAGTCAATCACAGATAATTGCCATGAGAACCTGAAGGCAACAGACCTGCTCCTGTGGGACTGACCTTTGTACTGAGCTGGCACTGAACAGTGTTCATTCACTGCAGATGCTCAAGAAGTCGCCATTGCTCTGCCCTTGATGTTACTGTGCTTTTGGACCAAATAGGCCCATAAAATGATAACTTTTAGAGTGATTGGGATCTCCAGATACTTTCCATATCTATGGTTAAGTGTGACATAATTTCCATGTGATGTAAATTTAGGCAGTGTGTGCTAAATATTTTTTCTCTTTTCTTCAAAAATTTGATATTTCCCGTTTGTGATTAGTAAAGTGACCATCAATAGATGCATATGTGATTCTGTGGGAGGTATTAGGGAATGTATTCCTTTAAATTGTTTAAAATTTTTTTCACAAAGTCTTGGTCATACCATTAATTTCTAACATTTGTTTTTGAAAATTCCATGTATGATGTACGTAGTATTTTGCCACCAGAACATTCACATTCAGATTTCTATGTCTTTTAATGAATCCATATTGGGTATAAGGATGTGTGCTAGATGGTTTGTTTGCTTTCTCAATCTTTACAACTGTGATAAAATATTTTTTCTATTTTGTCAATGTGTAAACAAACTAAAGAGGGTCTATAATTTTCTCTTATTTCTATTGGTACTGCCATAACAGGATACCTGAGACCAGGTAAATTATAAAGAACAGAGATTAAATTAGTACAGTAGTACTAATTAGTAGTATGCTGAGAAGATCAAGGTCAAGTGCCTGTGTCTGGCCAGGGCCTTCTTGTTGTGTCATCCTATGGTAGAAGGCAGAAGGGCAAGAGAGAATTGCATATCTGAGAGAGCAAGAGATTGAACTCACAAGTTTAAGCCCTTTCATAATGGCATTGAGATGATCTTTCCTAAACACCTGACATTAGGTCCTACATCCCAACACTGTTGCATGGAGGATTAACATTCCATCACATGAAATTTGGGGAACATATTTAAGTCATAGAATTTACCTAACACCACAGCCTGTGATAGAGTGAGGGACTTAAAATCACATTTATTTGTTCCTTTCCTTAATTTCCATATGACCTGTAAATGAGGCATGCTGAAGGCTAGTTGTTGCTCATTTAAAGTTTAGTTTTTTTGTCTTGTTTAGATTTAAAAAGTCAACTTTCTTTTGGTGGCTCATTTTAACTCAAGGCCATGATATAGTCAGAAGCCTAAGTTTTGAGCAGATTTTGAGTGTGAGAATGTTCAAAGTTCAAGATTTCCCAAGAGGAACCTCCTACAATCTCTTAGGGAAATCTCTTCGTTCACCATTGACATGGCCTCCTCAGACTTCAAGAGGATCACTAAGTGACAAGGTCTGCCTGCCTGTCCCCTCACTTGTTCACTCGGACATTTATTGTGACTCCCACTGATACCTGAATCAAATTTGAACTCTGTTTCTGATCACTCTGCAGTGGTTGCAGGTGTAGTTCCCATTTCTCCTACAGACGCTTTTCCATGGGACTCTTCTCTGTCTACTTGTATCCTCTTCATCCTTAGGGATTCAATCTAAGTCTTGTTGGTCTTGAACATGGGTCACAGTTTATTTTCATAGGCCCTACCAGTGATACTCTTAGATGCTCTTAGATACTTGATTTTCCAAACAATGGCACTGGAGTTTGAAGCCTCTGGAAAATGTTTCCCAGAAATCATGTAGGAGATGTGAAAGGAAGGAATTCTTGCTCTTTACTCCAGCAGATAGTAGAGCAAAGGTTTTTTAAAATTTCTGTTTGGTGAATAAGAACTTTATTTGCAAAAAGTTTCATGTTTTGCATCTTTATAGTGTTTAAGCACTAGGGGGTGGTGTTGTCTATGGGGCTCAGACCTTCAGGTTTTAAACTGGGGTGTTGGCCCAGGCCAGAAACACCCTGTAGGTGATTGATTTATAAAATTCAGGAAGCTATTTATTAATTTAGCTTGGGAAATATAGCACTGAAGACTGGAATGCCTTAGCCAGCCTGGTTAGGGCACTTGCTTCCTGAAAGCAAGCCTAGTGACCTTGAAAATCAAGCATTTGCCTACGTGCCAAGAGGATCATGGAAACAGAACTGGATGTCATTTGGAACTAGCAATGTTTCAGAGCCAAAGTAAATCTATACACGCTAAACTGGTAGTTCTCAAACTATATTATGCCTCAGACTCACCTTGATTTGCATCCCAATCCTAGAGTTAATTTTGTGTGTGTGTGTGTGTGTGTGTGTGTGTGTGTGTAAGGAATAGGAATTACTATTTCTAAACATTTCCAGATAATGCTGGTCTGTTGATCTGGGATCACACTTGGAGAACCACCACTCTCAATCATTAAAAGGAAACCATAGTGGTGTGTGTACACACACACACACACACACTTTCAGTTAGATATTTCTCATGGACACTGTTAACTTTGAACTTTTTTTTATGTAATCTAAGACTTACTAACTAGTAATTCCACTGCATTTCTCCAAATCTCTCCATGAGGGTCAATATAATGAATGAATCAGTTTCTCTTGACTACTTTAAAATTAACACTTTAGATCTGTGTCTCTGAAATAACTCCTAAGCCACCCATGTTTCTACCAGTGTCAGTATTCTTAAATCCTTCACTCACACACTTATGGCACATCTTTTTTTTTTCAACCTCTGCCACTCCTTCCACATACAAAAATGCTCCCTGAGGGCTAAATCTCAAACTGTTTTCACAGTTTATTAATTTTTATGGAAAGTATTATTTCTTTTGGAGGAGAGGACTCAAGGTTCATTTTTCTTCACATTACCTGTGATTTCATTTTTCCACCATGTCAAGTGCCCAGTAAATGTGAACAATGATGCTCTTCTTCTGCCTATTTTTGTCATGAGGTAATAATGTGAAAGACAGTTGGTTGTAATTTACCACCAATAGAGAATTCCTGCCTAGAAGTTTAACAAGAGCACAAGTCACAGTGTCATGAATACATGAAAATAAGCTGTGACCCATGTCCGAAGAGTAGTTAGACTAATGAGGACCAAGTGGTTGGTGTGCACAGCCTAAATGCAGTCACTGATGCTCTCTGCTTTTTATTATCTTTCAGGCTTCCTGAGGAGCTGGCTTGACTCCCCAAGGAATCCAGCAAGCCCTGAACTATGGGATCCATTATGGGTATGGTGGATGTGGAGGACTGGACTAGATGCAGCTGGTGCCTATACTTGAAATGAGAAAAAATACTCAAAATATCAAAGGATTTCATTATCCAGTTAATGGCTTTTATTGTTCTTTTCTAGCCCACAATGAAATGTTTGTCATATACTCGCATGCGTCTTGGGTGACATCTTAAGGACATCGGTTTTAGTAGATATGCTAAGGTGGGACCTCTAGAACCTCTATTTCCCACTAGTTAACCTTGGTTTAATCAGAATGCCACAGAAGATTGAGAACTCAAGACTGTTAGGCATCACTACAACCTTTTAGTTAGTGTCCTGTGCACCGATTTTTGTTCCAAGCCTGTACAATTTGTCACCTGTGATTATTCTCTTTGTGTTACAGGATTATTCTCTTTGTGTTCCTCTTTTTCTGTTTTCTAACTCCCTGGGTAGTATGCTAAACTTTCCTCCTTCTTACTTCTGACTCCCCTTTCCTTTCTCTGTTCTTCTCCTCTCTTACTTGCATGTCACATGAGAACAATCAAGAGAAGTCTTAGAGGGAATAGGTGGGGGCTAGACATCCAGTCAAGTTGGGGTGGGTTTGTATTATATCAACTTAGCTTGGCTGGAACTACCAGTCTTTTTCTTCCCCCAAAATAAAAGAGCCTGTGCTTCATGCTCTAGTTCAGAATTAGCTTCCTAATATAGTTGTGGGTTTCAGTGGGCCACAGGACACATCTTATGAAAAATTTAGAAGGTGGAGGTGAATAAAGAGCTATGTAGATATCATAATTGGGTGGTCTGGGCATGGCGGTTCTTATTCTGACAGGTGATCTTGTAGTTCCTGCTGCATCTTCCTCAGCTGCTCCACCACTTCCTGGGACAGGTATATCTGGTTCTGTGATGAAGAACCCCAGAAGAATACCCTATTGTTGAAAGTGGAAGCTTGGGAGAAATGAGAAAACAATACAGGTTCCAATCTGTCTTTAAGGATCACATCCCATCCCTGCAGGTCCTTGCTTTCCCCACCTCACCTCACAGCCATGTTTCCCTTCTGAGAGTTGACGCTTCCGGCTTCAGACTTCAGCACCAGATTTGAAGGCACAGCCTCATGTGGGTCATTTAACCAGCTCCTATCACTGTGAAAAATTAAATCCTTGTGATAAATCCCTTATTGGCCATCTCCTGGGGATCAGTTGCTTTAATTAAACCCTGGCTGATATACTATACCTCAGTTATGATTCTTAGGCAGGAGGACAATTTGTAGCATCTCTGGTTGGAATGGATCTGAGGGAATTTAGTCATTGAGTTTTGAGATTAACAAGCACACAGTGGCTATTGTGGGAGCTGATTTAGAATACTGTGTTTGAATATGAATGATCAATTCAATATCAGTAGCTGATTCCACTGAGAGGCACTTTATGAAAACCAACCCTGGGAAGAGGAGTCTCTGGTCCTGCTAAGCCACTCTGCAAACTATCCTTGAGATTGAAGGCCTTCCAAGCAATAGATTGCTTCCAGGCAATCTTGGGTCTGGAACTTCCAAAATGCAGATACCATATGCCAGATTGTTTTAACTGATGCAAGGAAGATACCTGGAAGAGAAAAGAAACTCTGTTACCTTCATTTCTCTCCTCTTCCATCATTTCACCATTCCAGAGCACCTGCATGTGACTATCATTGTTTCAGTGCTAGGAAACTTGACAGTTTTGGGTTGGGGGGAAACCACTCTTCATGTTTATGGAATTCCATCTTTTGCTTGGGAAGTTGCTTAGGGCAGTAATGATCCCCTTGGCCCTTCTCTCTCTCTACCTGGTTACTTGCTTTAGGATATTTCTATAGAAGAAACCAAGAAAAGAACCTCCCTGAATTCTTTTTTTTGGGGGAAAAAGAATTCTTTTGAACCATAGTTTAGAATTAAATTATAAGCCCTTAGTCTACCTTTTGTAATTCAGAAAAGCACAATACAAAAAGGTACCAGAATTTTTCTATTCTAAACTTTTACAACAAGCTTACTTTTAAATTGAGGTTATGACAAACCACTTCAAAGCACTGGAAGTGGCATGAAGCAACACAGTAGAAATCTATATTGAAATCTATATTGAAATCTTATATTTCACAGTTGAAATCTTATTTTTTCCTGCTTTTTGCCTTCTTTCCTTACAACCATTGCAGACAAATTCAAGTAGAAGGTAAAATATTCATCGTGTTCTCAAGTTTTTGCACTCTACTTTAGGCAGTCTTTACTGCCTCCATCTTTTATTACATGGCTGTACTAATCCTTAATTCATACTGAGGTAAGAAAGGTAGACCACAACTTTCTGTGCAGAGGGATGGGGAAAGATGGAGAATTTGAATTTAAGGGTTTAAACCTTAGGAAGAATAATTCAGACTTCACCTGAATATTTGGAGAGAGATCTTTTTGTAGATTGAGGTTCTTCTCTCTACCTCTAAAATCAATCCCATCAGAAAAGTAACAGTGCCCCTCATAACAAGATCTCTTCTGCCTTCTTTCATTAGTTTCTGAGTTCCATAAAGAACCTCAATAGAAGAAGTAAAAATCACCACCAGATCACACATGGATATGTGTGTGTGGTGTTAAAACCTCATCTGGAGTAAGCCCAGGTCACCTTCGAGAGTACCGGTGAAAAACCCTATTGAGTGAATTTCTTCACTTCTTGGATTGCTCATAAAGTGAAAGTGGAAGTGAGAACAACATTTTGCACTTAAGAAAATGCCACTTGCTTTCTCTAATATATATAAATAAGTTTACTTTATATATATATATATATTAATATATAAATAAAATATATAAACAAACATTATTTATAAATGCACATTGAAACTACTAGACCAGGGAGAACTGGGTTAGATGCAAGGGGATATATGAACAGTATGATGATTGCAGATTTGGGCTTGTTCTAATTTAAATTTGGGGAAAGAGAACCAGAGTCAGGTTTCTGAGCATTTTCTGCATGCCTTTGGGCCATAAAACATTATATTTAAGCAACAAAAGCAGTAGCACAGTTTTGGCTAACTTATTGAAACTAGAGTTTTACATTAGATTGTGTTTGGCTATCACTATGGCCATCAACTAAATCACTTTGTAAAAAGCCACCTGTTTTCTGGGAAAACTGGAAATCCATATGCAGTAAAATGAAATTAAATACCTATCTCTCAGCCTGCACAAAACTCAACTCAAAGTGGATCAAGGATCTAGGAATTAGACCAGAGACCCTGATCCTAATAGAAGACAAAGTAGGCCCAAATCTTCATCATGTGAGTTTAGGACTAGACTTCCTTAACAAGACTCCTAGAGCATAAGAAATGAGTGCAAAAATCAATAATGGGATGAATTCAAACTAAAAAGCTTTTTCTCAGCAAAGAAAACAATCAATAATGTGAGAAGAGAGCCTACAGAATGGTAGAAAATCTTTTCCACATACACTTCAGAGCACTAATCTCCAAAATTTATAAAGAACTTAAAAAACTTTACACCAAATCTACAAAGAACCCAGTAAACAAATGGGCTAAGGAACTGGGTAGACAATTCACAGAAGATATACAGGTGATGAACAAATATATGAAAAAATGTTCAACATGAGGAGAGGGGAGGGGTGGAGGGAAAAGGAAAGATAGTAGAATGAGACAATCACCATTACCCTATGCACATGTATGATCACACAAATGGTGTGACTACTTTGTGTACAACCATAGAAATAAAAAGTTGTACCCCATTGGTGTACAATGAATCAAAATGCATTCTGTAAAAGTAAAAAAAAATAAAATAAAAACATGCACAAAATAAATCTTTCCTCCTTTTAAAAAATATAAGAGCCACATTTTCACTACACATTTGGAAAGATGAGGGCAGGTGTTGTAGTTTCTCTGAACACCAAGCACCTGATATGTTGATAATTTTATGAATACTTATGAGAAGGAAGTTGAAATGCAGCTTTAATTCAGGAATGCACAATATAATTCAAGGTTCTCTTATATGGGTGTAGACATACCCTTAAATCTCTGTATACAATGTTAGAATTCTAATTCAAAGGTCTGTTGATATGGAAAAAAATGGAGAATCCTTGTGATCTCTGAGATCACACTGTGCATTTTGGTCATATTGATTACTTTCTTAGCATTCACTTCAGATGTTTTGTAACTACTCGCTGAGTCTGAAAGAAGGAAAAAAATATGTACCAGGTGTAGCTTGTATTCTGACTTTTTTCACCATAAATTAGTTTTATTCAGGTTTAACCTTAATATGAATGGAATCGTTTAGCATATTTTCTTTTGTTAAATTTTCTTTTTGCTAAATATAGTATCTTTGAGGTTGCATATGAGTCCGGAAATTGAGTTTCTTGAAAACTGGGATCTTGCATTACATTTTACAATTTACTCTCAGTTCAAAATATCTATATTTTGAATGAATACAATGTAATATTTTCCTTTTAGCCTTTCTCCTTAATGTCTGTCCACATAACAATACAAAACAGCACATTTCTGCCTTCCTGCACACCTGAGGTTGTAGCTCATTGAACTGGTTACTAAAAGAATAAAAAGCAGGTCCTAGTAGTTAGAGAACATTTTAGTGACTAAATAGGAACCTTGCTGATTTTAGATCTGTTAAAATTTTTCTTAGAAATAAAACTATTGGAATCATCTTGACCTAAATAGATCAAGTGATGTCGTTTGATCGAAATATACATGTTAATAGTAAAATAATATTTGAATTCTGAAAGCCCAGTTTTGAAACACTATCAAATCTATCTTTGCTTCCAGTTTTAGATGGCTGAGAAGATTTTATTCCTAATATTTTTTACTATTTTATCTGCTATTTAATGCTGTATTTTAAAACATCATACAAATTCTGAGGGCTCATATTGGAATGCTTGTTATTTGAGCATTTGAGAAAACTCAAGTCATGGATGCTCAAACCTCTGGTAAGTTTCCAAGGTGATCAGAACAGAATCATCACTTTTTTTTTCTGAGATTGGGAACATGTAAGGGGAAATGTGTGTTTTATTTATTCACTCAGCTAATGATTATTGAACATCTATCATAGATACTGGACTAGACTTGATGCAAAAGTAATTGAAATGGATTTTGACCCAGGGAATGTACATTTTAACCAAGGAGAGAGACATACCTGATAGTTAAATACTATGAATGATTAGTAAAAACTACAAAGTACCTGAGAGAACAGAGCTAGGAGACTTCTCAGAAAGTTGGAGATGACTTTCTTAGAAGGTTACATTGAATTGTACCATAAAGTACAAGCAGAACTTTACAAGATACAGAAGGGAAGAATAAAATCTCTGAACAGTAGAAATAACACACACACAGGAAAAGAATCATGGAATATCCTGACAAATTTGAGGAAGAGAAGTCAGCATAGCTGGCATTTAGCATGAACACAGTAAGATATGAACAGGAAACAAGAATCCTGGAGACAAAATAGGAAGAGTAAGCCATCAAAAAGTTTGGATTCCATTTGGGTAGGCACTTGGTACATAGGCCATGGTGGCCAACTTAAACCTCTAATTAAAAAATTTACTCCAAAAGACATCTTTTCAAGGTAGATATATTTGGCAGTATTCACATAGTCATTGCAATTGTAAGATAAGAGATGAGAGTCTTAAGAAGTGATTAGAGAAAGAGACAAATTTACACAATTTTGAAGGGGCTGAACTATTAGCTAGAGATGAAGTATGTGGGGCATGTGGGGGGGTAGCATATATGTAAAGGCCACTTTGGAAGTTTTCTTGCTTCACTTATGATTTCAACTGGAACTGTGATGGATGGTTCCCAGCACACTGGAAGTGTAGGGAATGCTCAATTCATGCCCCACTCCCAGTAACCCTAAGCCATTAGGAAATGAGAATCTGTAAAGATGCTGCAGTCTCTCATTCCTTAATGGGGGAAAATCTGGAAACTTATTCCATGTGGTTTCTCAAAATGTCTTGAATGAAATTTCACTACAGTTGCCCAAAGTTGGAACCCACTCAATCACAATCTCTTTATTGGTCCTTTCTTTTTCCCTGCCTTGTGGTCCCTACCCTCTCACTTGTACTTCCTAGGTTTGCCTTCCAGTTAAACTCTCTGTAGTTGTTTCTTGGTTTTAGATTCTACTTTGGAGGGACCTCTCAGAGATAAAAGATTAAAGAATAACCTTAGGGTTCATAGTTGGGTAAATAAGGAGGACAGGGCCTACATAGGAAATGCTGGCAGAAGAACAAAGTAGGGGAATGGTATGAGATGTCAATTAAATTTTCACTGGAACAATGGAATTTGATGTGTCTTTGGAATATCCTGTGGAAGAGGCAGGATGGGGAAAAATGGGGACTTTGTGAGCCATTAACAGGAAGGCCAAGTGAGGGGGTGGTCCAAGGAACATGCTAAGTGAGAAGGGAGGTAGCTGGGACTACAGAGAAGGTCAATATCTTAGGGGTAGGCAGAGACAAAAACTATTGTTTACACT
Organism: Sciurus carolinensis; assembly: GCF_902686445.1. Taxonomy (NCBI): domain Eukaryota; kingdom Metazoa; phylum Chordata; class Mammalia; order Rodentia; family Sciuridae; genus Sciurus; species Sciurus carolinensis. The sequence goes on along the minus strand of NW_025920122.1, from coordinate 1,511,809 downwards.
GAAATTTTTTTAGATCCCAGGGCTGCCTGGCAGTAAACATTTTCTGGTGATGGAACCAGAAAAAGAGACTGAGAGAGAGTGAACAGAAGGCCTGAGAACTAGGAAAACCTGGGGTCTGTGGAAGAGAGAACATAAAAATTCGAAAGTGCTGAAGGTCATAGTAGGTTCCTCTGGGGTATTGACTGACCTTGGCCAGTGGGCAACTTTGCTGGTTTGGTGAGGACAGTAAGATGAGCAGGTGCAAAGGGCTGATGGCAAGGGACTAGAATTCTTGAGTCTCAAAGAAATGAAGATGGAGAATTCGACTCCTTGTTTTTAAAAAATTATGATTTCAAAATAAATGTAAGCTTCCTGAAAAAATTTGGAAATGTAGAAGAATGTTGTTTTAAATAGAATATAATGACCCCTGAAGATCTCTCCATCCCAAAATCATTCCTTGTAAATAAACACTGTTAATATATTGGGGTATTAGGTTAACTCATGTGAACAATTTTGTTGATCAAAACCAGTTGAATGTTGGCAGTTTCCTGAAATTCAAAGTATAGTTCTTTTCAGATAGATAATTGTTTTTTCAAAGAAAGGAGGAAGATCATGTAGGGGTAGCCTGTGGGACTTGCAGAATCTAGGTAAAATTTAAAAGTTTTAAAATTTATCTAGAAACTTATTTTTTTAAGGTGAGGACGACTTAATACGTTTTTACAGCCAAGAAGTGGAAGGAAGATTGATGACAACTGATGACACTTACTCATTGGGGTTTGAAAGGTGAAATTGTTTTGCTGCCTGTTGATCTGGATGTGTGCTTTGCTCCAGCAGAGCTGGGACTGGGCAGGTGGGGAAGCCATTTTGCAGGGATTGCAGGATGCCAGCTCCTAGAAAAATCAACTTCTTTGCTGTGCTTGCAGGGACTCGGTGAGAGTCCACTTCCTGGGCCTTGCCCTGGACATGAACCCAAACAGCCTGGATCTTTTCAGGGAAGGAATCACTTTTGTAAACAGGTTGTTTGAAGTGACTTGAACCTCAACCTCAAGATAGAAAGCAAGATGTCTTTTGCTTATTTTTTAGTGAAATTTTGTAGCCCAATCTGCAGAGATTTCGAGAGTTTGTTTCCTCATCTGGAATACCTCTGGAGCATTGAGTGACCAGAAGTGGAATTGGCCTCTGGGGAGCCCACCAGAGTTAGGCATTTAAGCTCAGCCACTGTTGACTTCTACAAGCACAAAGGTGAGCAGGAAAAGGCAGAATTCTTCCACATGGAAGAATTATAATGCTTGTTTTATTTCTTAATAGGAGGAGAATTAGGTGCTTATCAAGTCTCTGTTCTATTAAAAACATCAGCATGGGCTATTACTAGTAAGACTGACATCTACTACACAAGGGAAAATACATGATCTTGAAACCAAAAGCAATGATTATGAATGAAAACCAAAATCTCTCTAGACAAAGTCCCTCCACCTTCTGCTTGTTCCATGTGAAAGAATGAACTAGACCCCCACCTCTAGTCAGTTACAAAAATCAAATCAAAATTGAATTGATAGGGTACTTAAATGTAAGACCAAAAACTATGAAACTACTAGAGGGAAACCTAAGGCAGATGCTTCATGACTTTGCACAAGGCTTTTGGGGGACAAGATCCCAAAAGCACAGAAAACAAAGCAAAACAAGAAAAATAGGATGACACCAAACTGAAAAGCCTCTGCACAGCTAAGGAAGCATCCACAGAGTGAAGAGACAGCCTACTGAAATGGGAAAAAAATATTTGCAAACCATACATCTGATAATAAATTGATATGCCTATAATATAAGGAACCCAAAAATGTAATAGCAGAAAAAAAGTCCAAGTTAATAATAAAAAAGGCAATAGACCTAGACAAAATTTACTCGAATGAAGACATACAGATTGCCCATAGATAAGTGAAAAAAAATGCTCAACATCACAAACCATCATGGAAATGAGAATGAAAAGCACAGTGAGATCTCACCTCACTCCAGTAAGAATGGCTATAATCAAAAAAGACAAGAGATTAACAAGTGCTGGTGACTATGTGCAGAAGAGGAAGCCCTTGCACACTGTTAGTGGGAATGCAAATTAGCATAGCCACCACGGAAAACAGTATGGGGATTCAGGCAGAGAAAGACGAGTCCCACATGATCTCACTCATGATTTCATATTTCACGTGATTTTACATAAATCACAAATATAAAAAGGTCAGTGCCATAAAAGTTGAGAGTAGAGTGGTGTTTACCAGGAACTGGGGAGAGTGGGGAGTAGGGAGGGGTAGGGAAAGGTTCATCAATGAGTACTAAGTTGTGATTAGACAAGGGCAGCAATTTCTGTTTTGCTAGTGCACTGCAGGGTGACAGTAGGTAGGAATAATGTACACTCCAAAAAAGCTAGGAGTAATGATTTTGAAAGTTCTCAACACAAAGTAATGATAAATGCCTGGGGTCATAGATACATTCAACTTGATTTAAACCTTGCACAGTGTAAATGTGTACAGAAGCATTGCATGGCAACCGATTAAGTATGCATAACTTTTATGTTTTGAATTTATAGGTTAAAAATAAATTGATGTTTTAGCAAAGAACGGATTCTCCTCTTCTTAAATCATAAGCATCTACCTTTTTCTTCTCAAATGTTGGACAAACAATTGAGTCTTACCTGTGTGCAGGATCCACAGAGTGAACCCTGAAGGAACCAAGAAAATCATTGTCAGAGGGGTAGGATGATCCTGGAGTCTTGTCTCATTAGTACCCCTAGAGCCATATCTTAGGCAGAATCCTTCTAATGAGACCTTGTGATATTGCATCTAATTAGGACTCTTAGGCAGAAACCTGCCCATGTGTTCTTTTTGAACATAACTCTTGTTAGAAAGGAGTAATTAAGGTCCAGCCAACTTGCTTTATAGTGGTTCCACCATCAGGCATTGGTTACCACTCCACTCCTGTCCCCTGCTCTCCTGAACCTGTGCCTTAACTTGAGATACTAATAACAACACTTATTAACCTAGACCCGATCTTACTGTGTTACAGGCATTGGGTTAATTGTTATGCACACCTCATCACCTTTAACCTTCAATAGCCTTGTAGGGATGTTTGACATTACTTCTAACTCACCTAAGGGAATGCCAAAGGTCAAGAAGGACTGAGTTTTATCTACCTAATCTTTAAGTCTGAGGTCTGCCTGAAACTACTACAACTGATGAAGTGTGACTTATTCCTGCATTAACCTGCAATCATGGAATTTCTGCAGAGGAGTTATATACATGACAATCCAGAAAAACCACTGGTGACCCAGCAGATGTATCAACCTGCAAAGCTGTTATAGGGATTTGTTTGGGTTTTGTTATGTGCTGAGATACAAGTTTCAAATAGATCCCATTAGTTGATTCAAATAAATTCTGTTATTTATATACTTTGTGTTTGCTTTCCAGTCCACTTAGGATGGGTGGCTGATACTTAATAAACATTTGTTGGATATAAAGAGCCCTTTATATCCAAGATGATGGATAGCTGACCTTTCTCTGTTTCAACTTCTTACAATAGAGTTCATCTCTTCAGTACATAAAGTTTTCTTGCCAAGATCTTGCTAAACGAATTTCTTCTTAGCTTTTTCATCCCTCTACTTGTCTTTTTAATGAACCCAATACTACCTGTATATTTTTATTCTTCCTAGTTGAAACACATCAGAAAGTATCTGGCAATAATCTTGTGTTACATGTATTAGCCAAGCTACCCCAAGTTGTGTGTGTGTGTGTTTATGATTTCATGATTCTGGAAAATGTGCAACTTTTACAAAAGGAAAAGGGAGTTAGAATTTTCGTACAATTGGAAGTAATGATAAATTCTGGAAGTTTTGAAGCTTGTATCTCCCTTTATCTTTGAAATTAACTGCAGGTGAAACAAGGCTTGATGATTGATGGATTTATCTGTTGATGAACATATTCTAGAATGAATCACTTGCCTGCTAAAGGATGGCATCTGGCAGATGGGAGAAAGTGGCCATATTGATGAGACTTCTGTGTCTTATATTGGCAACCTTTTCAATGGTGCTGTATGTTGGCAGGCAATCCAGACATCCATCACAGGAAAATGGAGGTGATTCAATTTCTGAATGCAAACTTTTTAATTCGCCAAATCTTCACATTCTCCAAAAAAAAAAAAAAAAAAAGGCTGAATTAGAGAAGGGGAAAATCTTTCTGTCATTTGCACACAGTCCTGGGAGGGAATTCTAGTAAAATAGGAAGTATTGTGTAATAAGAAAAAGTGACAGGTTTGAAAATGTGTGATAGGCCTCAGGGACTACCATGAAACCAGTAGTCTACTGCTGGGAATTCCTCCAATGAAGTAAACACCTCTTTTAAATTTGTTAGTCCTTTCATGAAATAATACTGTGTGAAGTTGTTATATTCATTACAGTTCCTCAATACGTGTGAGTAGTTTCTGAGGTTGCCACACCTGTGTAGGGAAAAGTATTTGCCTTGTAAGAAATGTTGATTTATTAAGTACCCTATTTGTACCCTAATTGGTTTAACAAGTACCCTAATTGGTTCTCATTAGTAAACTGGTTTGACTGATGGTGCTTCTCCACACTACTTCAGTTTGTCTTCCAGAAAACCATATTATTTTCTTTTCTGGAAAATTTGTTATTACTAAAATATAAGATACACATAGAAAAAGATTTGTATTTTCTAAGGTAGTAAAGATGAGTTCCTTTTAGTTTCTAAAAACTTTATTGTTTTACGGTTCATTTTTAGGTCTATTTGCTGTATGTGTAAGAACTCCATATTTTTTCCTTAGCATTTCTTGGTTCATTCTTGTTCTTTTGCATTTCTGTCTTTTTTTAAGAATCACATCAGTTTCTACAAAAAGCCTGCTGAGAATTATGATTAGAATGTTGCTGACTATAGATCACTTGGAGAGAATGTATATTTTATGATGTTGTGTTTTCCAACCCATGAGCAAGGATATTTTTATTTGGATATTATTTAATTTTTCTCATTTATATTCTTCTACAACTTTTAAAAAAACTTTTAAATTTGTTCTCATTTATATGAGAGTGTATATATATATATATATATATATCCATGACTTATTGCTTTCTAATATAAATTATATATCTGCATAAATTGCATATATAAAAGCATAGTTTCTACTTCCTAGAAACTTTATCATTCCCATATTTTATATTATTACTTTCTTTTGTATACTGCAATTACTGAAATATACTTAATATGCAGAAAAAAATATACATTTTAGATGTCCAGTGCTAAGAGTTTAACAAATATATATATATATATATATATATATATATTCATTTAAATGCCCATAATCAAGATAATGAATATTGCCAGACACTCAAAAGCCCCAACTATTTTCTGTGCCCCCTTATGATCAAATTTCTTCCTCATCTCAGTCTGTCAATCACTGCTATGATTTTCATTGTTAACAGTTTGCCTTTTCCAGAATATTACTTAGAATCAGAGAGTTATACAAATTATAAAGGAGAATATTTTGTGTAAAATGTCTTTCATTCATGTATGTAGTGTTTTGAGAACCATGTATACTGTTGCATGTATTACTAGTTCATTCTTGTTGTTGCAGACCAGTGTTAGGTTGTGTTAAGCATTGCAGTTAGTTTATTCACCCCCTGGTTGATAGACATTTTTCAAAAGTTTTGATGATTATGCCAGAAGCTGGTATAAACATTCTGTAGAGGCCTTTGTTTAGACACGTGCTCTCATTTGTCTTACAAAATACATATCTGACAAAGATCTCTTGTCCAGAATAAATAAAATGCTCACCACTCAATAATAAGAAAACAAACAGTTCAGTTTACAAACAAATGAAATGAACAGACACTTCAAAGTAAATATGTGAACAGAAACAAGTGCTTGAAAAGATACACAATATTATTAGTGATTAGAAAAATGCAAATTATAAACATAAGTAGCAGCACATGCTCATCGAATAGCTAAAAATAAAAAAATAAAATTTAAAAATCAAGTTTTTCTGAGGAGCAACAGCTACAAGAACTTTCATGTATTATTGGTGGAAGTATAGAATAGTACAATTGGTTTGTTTTCATTTATTTTAATGAAATGATAACACAAGCTATTATTGTTTGTTACAATTAAAATTCATCTTATTTATTTAATTAATTTATTTATTTTGGTGGTAATGGAGATTGAATCCTGTGGTGCTCTACCTCTGAGTCCCATCCCCAGGCCTGTTTTAATTTTTATTTTCAGACAGAGTCTTGCTAAGTTACCCAAGCTGGCCTCAAACTCATGATTTTCCTGCCTCAACCTCCCAAATAACTGGGTTTATAGGAGTGTAAATAATCATTTTCTTTGCCCACACTTATAACTCCCATTGCTCCTTATTCCTTTCTGCATTTCTTCGGGGAGTATTTTCCCTCTTTTTTTTTTTTTAATCTTTTTAAAAAAATTTTTTGATTCATTGTACACAAATGGGGCACCACTTTCTTTTCTCTAATTGTACACAAAGTAGAGTCACATCATTTGTTTAATCATACATGTACATAGAATAATGATGTTTTTCTCATTCCATTATCTTTCCTTCCCCCAGTTCCCTCCCCACACCTCATTTCCCTCTACACAATCCATTTTTCCTCCATTCTTCACTTACTGCCTAACCCCAGTATGTATTATCATCTACTTATGAGAGAAATCATTTGGCCCTTAGTTTTTTGGGATTGGTTTATTTCATGCAGCATATTATCCAGTTCCATCCATTTGCCTGCAAATGCCATAATTTTATTCTTCTTTATGACTGAATAATATTCCATTATGTACTTATACCACAGTTTCTTTATACATTCATCTGTTGAAGGGCATCTAGGTTGGTTCCACAATCTACCTATTGGGAATTAATCAGCTATAAACATTGATGTGACTGCATCACTGCAGTATGCTGATTTTAAGTCCTTTGGGTATAGGCCAAGGAGTGGGATAGTTGGTTCAAATGGTGGTTCCTTTCCAAGCTTTCTAAGGAATCTTCACACTGCTTTCCAGAGTGGCTGCACTAATTTGCAACCCCACCACCAATGTACCAGTGTACCTTTTCCCCCACATCCTCTCCAACACCTATTGTTGCTTGTATTCTTGATAATTGCCATTCTAATTGGGGTGAGGTGGAATCTTAGGGTAGTTTTGATTTGCATTTCTTTTATTACTAGAGATGTTGAACATTTTTTCATATATCTGTTGATTGCTTGTAGATCTTCATCTGTGAAGTGTCTGTTCATCTCCTTAACCCATTTGTTGATTGGGATTGTATTCCTGGTGTAGAGTTTTTTGAATTCTTTATATATTCTGGAAATTAGTGCTCTATCTGAAGTATGAGTGGCAAAAATTTTCTCCCACTTCGTAGACTCTCTCTTCACATTGTTGATAGTTTCCTTTGCTGAGAGAAAGCTATTTAGTTTGAATCTATCCCAGTTATTGATTCTTGCTTTTTTTCTTGTGCTATGGAGTTCTGTTAAGGAAGTCTGATCCTAAGCCAACATGTTGAAGATTTGGGCCTACTTTTTCTTCTACAAGATACATGATCTCTGGTCAGATTCCAAGGTCCATGATTCATTTTGAGTTGATTTTTGTGCAAGGAGAGAGATAGGGGTTTAGTTTTATTCTGCTGCATATGGATTTCCAGTTTTCCCAGCACCATTTGTTGAAGAGGCTATCTTTTCTCCTATGCATATTTTTGGCCCCTTTGTCTAGTATGAGAAAACTATTTATTTGGGTTTATGTCTGTGTCCTCTATTCTGTACCATTGATCTACCTGTCTATTTTGGTGCCAATACCATGCCATTTTTGTTACTATTGCTTTGTAGTATAGTTGAAGTTCTGGTATTGCGATACCCCCTGCTTCATTCTTCCTGCTAAGGATTGCTTTAGCTATTCTGTGTTTCTTTTTCTTCCAGGTGAATTTCATGGTTGCTTGCTCTATTTCTGTGAGGTACATCTTTGGAATTTTATTTGAATTGCATTGAATCTGTACCGCACTTTTGGTAGTATGACCATTTTGACAATATTAATTCTGCCTATCCAAGAACATGGGAGATTTTTCCATCTTCAAAGTTTTCTTTATTTTTTTCTTTAGTGTTCTGTAGTTCTCATTGTAGAGGTCTTTCTGTCAGGAACATTTTACACAGCTCCTCAGAGCCAGTTGGACTTCAGAAAAGAAAATATAATTATAGGAGAGCCCTTATTTCTGCAGGGAATATTTTTTCCAAACCTGTAGCAAGGTAAATGATATTCATTGATTTTGAAACCTTGGAACATGCTTTTAGACAAAATTCACTGACAACTAACTGAATTCACATCAGAATAAAAAAGCCATGACCTTGATTATATGAAAGAAACGAACAGATGACAAAATTGAGGAACAGGACAAGAAAGAGGTGGGGACAGGGATGAAAGGTTGGAGGGGTGGGCGAGTGGGCATCAAGAAGTACTTCTAAGGGAAAAAAGAAAGATTCTTGATTTTTCAAACACTGTGTTGTTTCATTCTTCAAAAGTTACCAGTTGAGGAACTTAAAATGATGAATTAACCAAACTGCGAGTAGAAGAGGTATCGAGGAATATTAGTGAAATCATCCTGTTTCATATCAGTCAATATTTAAACTATTACTGATAGTTAATAAATCAAAGAATAAAAATAAATATATGCAGTTCATACTTATGAAATAAAAATAAAATTTACAAAAAAAATTCAAAGTGACTGTTCATGCTTTGTTGACTGTGGACTAGAGTAAATGCAGAAAAAAATTTATTTATTTGCCTATGAACCTAGCTGAACTGTTAGAAATTCTATCTTTTGTAAAAGAAAATTAGTGTAGTAATCTATAAAAGCAAATATACTCCAGTCCAAAAGACCCCATTTTAATGGCATATCCAATCTGAACTTTGAATAATTGGTTATATACTTTCCCTACCAAAGTTTACACCATCTTTGTTTTCTATTTCTCTTTAAAAGAGCACAGTGACTTGAAATGCACTCCTGAACCCAACTTGACTAAGGAGAGAGTGAGCTGGGCTGGAGCTGGGGTTCAGTGGCAGAGCACTTACCTAGCACATGTGAGACACTGGGTTCACACATACACATATATGTGAAACATGACAACTTCATTTTTGCTGACATTTCTCAATTTGGTCTTCTTTCAGGGCCTTTTCTTTAGTCGTGACCCCAGACTCCAAGCCCTCCAGGTCCATTCTCTTGTATTAACTGCACTCCAGTGTGGTGCCTACTATTTCTAGTTCAACTTCTCATTCACTGTACAGATTTCCGTGCAGGTGTCCCCAGGTGTAGCCAGGCTGAAATGTTTGCAAATCCCCTAGGCCTTCCAGAGCTGTCTCTAGATGGTTGACATTTCCCCCTCATGCTCATGGTCAAATCTTTCTCATCCTAAAATACTCCTACCTGAGTCCATTCCCCCTTCCTATTCCTTCCTTCTCTGTCTTCTTCCATAAACAGCTGAATTTCTTAAACTATTCTCTACTGTCTCTATTTCCTTACCCAACTTTCACTCACCCCTGGGGAAAGAATAACTTCTTCTGTCCATCACACAGTCATCCTTTCTCAGTTTGGGAACATTCTCAGATTCAAGGTACATGGCCCCTCATCTTGGTCCAATGAACCGGGAGAGACCTATCCTGCTGTGGCCTTCCTATCAATCTCAGACCAGACCTCTCACCCAGAGGAGCAAGGGGCCCAGTCAGGCAAATCAATACCTGAGTCCACAGAAGTAGAGTGATGTGATTGGCCAGTCTGAGGATGGAAGACAGGGTTATGGGCTTTGGAGCCCTTCTGGAATCACATGGCAATAGAGATCAACCAAGACTTTACTACATGGAGATGTCTGCAGCATCTTGTAATTCCATGAGGGTGTTAGATTCAAATGCAGAATTAGCTGTTGCCTATGCAGAATTATGTTAAACATGGACTAGACTGAAAATCAATATTCTGCTTAAGTAACTGGTCTTCCAGTAATTTAATGAAGCTAAATTGCATTATACCACAGCAAGGTGGAGGGGGACCATTGTCTCAGCCTGCCATTATTCAGGGGCTGCACAGCTCTGTGCCTAAAGAGAAATTAAGCACATACTCATTTTTTTCCTGAAGTTTGTGCTTTTTAACACTATATTACTTGTCTGCCACTTTAATTTAAAACTAATTAATTTGCAGTCCCATAATTAGGAAAGAACTAGAGACTCAATAAGAAAGAGAGATTGTTGGTAGCATATTTAAATCCTTAAGAATACCACATGGGGGGAGTAGGTGGGATGGGGGAGTTGTTAGTTGTAGTATACATATTAAAATTGAATTGTAAATTCTTCAAATCACACTGTAATTAATTAGTGTCACAGTTTAAATAAGGACTATGAAGCCAATGTGGACATCACTTTCTTTAAAACATTTTATAAAAATAAGTGTAAAATAAGAATTCATGAAGTCTAACTTTAATACATTGGTCATATGTGGTTGCTTTTATTCTTTCTTATGGTCTTAGGATATGTGTGTGAGTGTATATGTGCATGATGTGCTTTTGACTGTGTGCATGTGTGTATGCACATATGGCAAAGTTTGCAAATCCCAGAACCCTCAATATTGCACCAGAAATGGGCATCTTTTCATTTAAGATTGTACCACAAAACCTTCAAGGTCTCCACACATCTGGAATGTACTCATTATGACACCCAAACCACAGAAGTTTGTGCTAAAGATGATTGACAATTGTAAAGAGGTGCCGTTACACCATTCAGAGTTATTGGAAACTCGTTTATTTATTATTCAGTTGCAAATTTCATCTGTATAAAACACTTCACAGACTTGTGTCCTAAACTCCAAATTAAAATGACAATAATTGCATGTTGCTTAGGATAAGATAATAGGAGAAACAGAAGTCTTTCCTTGTAGATGCCAATTTGGATATTCTGAGACCCAATAAGATTTATTAACCATGTGGGTCACTATCTTTGAAAATCTCAAGTTTCAAATATGTATATATTAAGTTAATTGGCACTTACCACTTGCTTTCCCAACTCTCCCCTTTTTCTTAATCTCTCAGTCTGGAAAGGACATGGGATATCAACAAAGAGTCAAAATGAAAATATGTGAGGCACAACACAACCTTGGGTTCCAGACCTTAAAGCCCCTGCTTTCTTCAGTTACCTACCAGTCACCAAAGCAACATCAAGATCAGCAGAGACATCACCCAAAATCCAGTGACAGCTGTAAAACAACAGTTGTGTCTTTTCCATCCTAACCTCATTATATCTTAATTTCTTATTTAAATATCTTGGCCCCAGGAAAATACAGTTAGTGTTCTATACTGGTGGGTTCCACATCTGTGGATTCAACCAACCACTGATCAAAAATATTTTTAAAATGCCATATGCTGTCTCACATAAGGGATGTGAGCATCCAAGGATTTTGGTGTCCAAAGGATGGAACCAAGCCCCCATGAATACGGAAGGAAGACTGCAACAAATCTGAACAATTAACAGTCATGGTAGCTCAGGAATTTCTCAATGAGCTGAAAAATACAACTGGAAGCCAACATTTATTCACTGATGAGAATAGCAGGTTCTGGGCAGCAAGCAGGGAGAAGTTTTCAAAATTTCTACTCCCACCTTCCATGACTGCTTTTATCACTGGACGGTAGGGCTAACACCAATGCTCACTGCTGAGATGAGAGTCTCCTGCCCTTAGAGCATTCTATGGGAACCCAGTACCTTCCTCACATTCCACCCAGTTGAGGAGAACTTCTGACTGGCAGTACCAGGAATGTCATGGCTAGCATCCTTGGAAGCGTGTTAATCCTTCAAGCAGCAATCTTCATGGCCACACTGCAAATCTTGGTCCTAGGTTACACTCTTCTGGGTATAGATGGTTAAAAGAGTTGCTGAGGTTAAGATGGTGCTCTAAGCAGGTCTGGCAGTGAAGTGGTTGCCAGTGTTACCAAGCAGATGGTAAGAACGCAGTCCTCCCACTTTAGATAAGTGGGGATGTGTTTGGTAAAACCAGATGACATTGCTTCCCTCTATTCTGCCTACATAATCATGAAGGTGATGATACATTCTTAAAGTCCTTTGCAAAAGCAGAAGAGATGGAAGCAATTTAGTGGGGAAGAAAGCAGGAAGCAAAAGAGAAATCTTTTTCTATTTCTCCAGCTTCTGTGGGTTTTCTAGGTGAGAACCTCTGCAGCTCTATTTAACAATGCTACTTGACTATTAGAATAATTTTGCAAGTGACATATGATAAAATGTAAACATACACACAAAATCCTAGAAGAAAAGTCATTCACCTGTTTTTTTTTAAAGTATGTTGCCACAGCTAACACAAAAATTTCAAATTAAACAACAAATATTATTTTCCAAGTATCTGCCATTTTTGATAGGTAAGATGAAAAAGAAATAAAAGCCTCATTTGGGAATGTGTGCCTTACTTTCTCCCAGGCTGGTGTTGGTGTGAACCAGGCAAATTCTTTTGGAAATTGACATGACCCGATCCCCTCTTTCAGAAATTTCATGGCTTGAAAACTACCCCAAAGAAACAGTCATTCATTTGGTACAGGCTTTCAAAAAAACAGTCCAAAACAGAGTTGCATCTACAAGCACAGAAAAAACTCCAAACATCCAACAGTAGTAAACTGTATTAAATCCATTTATAGGGACATTTTCCATTTATAAATTTCATTCAAAATTTTTAGTTTTTTTATGTAGAAAAGGGAAAGGATTGTGACAGAAACTTAAAAAAAGACAGCATGCAAAACTATATGCATAGAACAACCTTAAAAGGTTAAAATATAGATAAAATTGGCTCAGTAACCAAAATGCTAGGAAAAAGAAGTGAAATGGTGGGCAATTATAAATTTTTAAAATAATCTATATTTTTAAAAAGTTTACAATAGGTTTGTGCTACTCTTTTAATATGGTTTATTTATTTTTAAGTATGATTTTTAAAAGACATTTTTTCATGTAACTGAGAAAGAAACAAACTCCATGAGAATTGATACTGCCAAGCTGGTTCCACATGATCTGTTTCCGTCATTAAAATCACAGATCAGATCAGAGATCACTGGACTGGGAAGTACAGGCTTGGTTTAACTCTTTCCTGTTCCCAGGAAACTGAGGCATGAGTTGAGACTAAAACTGCCCTTTTGAAGTCATCACTTTAATCCAGGTATTAGCTGGGCTTGTCCCCAAAGGGAAGGGGGCAGGCTTCTCGGGCTGCTCTGGGTCCTTGGGCACGGACCCTGTCATTGATGTCAGGCTCCAAACATGATGAGTCCCCGTTGTTGACTTTCTCATGCAAGGCTTTCCTACCTAATGTTCCTCAGACTCTGCAGTCCTGGAGGTTGGTACCCTCCTGAGTCTCATGACAGCAGTATTTCAGCAAAAGTCAACTCTGCTGCTGGTATGAGACTAGCAGCAGTGGAGGAACTTTGTGCTCCAGGGGCTCCCAGCCTGCAGGGACGCAGGGGTGAAACCCCACCTCCCTCTTCTCCTTGCCCTCTGTGCAGCAGGACAGGTGAGCTAGATGGTTTGGGTCATGGGCTCTTTCCAGTCTTGTCTCATAATTTTCCTATTAATTTCATTTTGCTTTGGTACCTCCTTTTAAAGCCATATTTACTGGCTAAACCTCACAACTTCTTTATTAGCATTTTATGCTGCATGACAAGTAAGAGTGTTTAAATTATTTAAAAGCACTTAGCATTTGGTTTGCTTGACAAGTCTACAAAAACCAGTAGCTAATGATTCGTTGACACTTGAGGTTAGATCTGTTGGTAGAGTCAAAGCATGGCATGGTGCTTGTGCTGGAAAAGGCTCCTGTATGTCCAAGCCCCAAACAACTGGTGAAAGATCACTGTCAATTTCCTCTTGAATTTTTACAGAATGAATATATGAAAGATGATTTCTTCATTAAAATTGAGTCATGACACAAACAAGACTTGGGAACATTAGAAAATGTAAGTTGCAGTTCTTCACTTGCAACACAGAAATCCCTAGAAAAGGTAATTACTGAATTTAGTTTATTTTTTCATCAACAAAGTGAAGTTTACCTTCATTAGACTAACCACTGGCCACCTCAGACTGTCAGATTTAGGTGAGTCACGCAAACAGCCAGAAACAAATGAGCTTTCCCTGTCAGTCCCTTGCATTGACACTTGAGTAGACTTTGGTGAGGTTGCTGTTTTTATCAGCAGTTCTATCTGGAACAGAGAGAGTGGATCATCAAAATTCACCAGATAATCCCCAATTCAGTTTTAGCCATTAGTATAGATTGCCGTCATCACTGTATATTTGACAGAGCTGGCTCTAACATAGCAGAGTTGGTTGCTTTCGTTTTCACCTCCTCTCCACTTTACTGGGTTATGTGTTGACGTCACAGAAATGACCAGAAGTCAGGAGGGAGAAGGTACTTTGAATAATTTACAAAAATGTTGACAAACTCCTGATTTATTATAAGGTAATGCACATTTATCCCCAAATCATGCTTCAAGAACATCAGCGACGACTCAGACATGTAATCTTTAAGGCTTGTTGGGAAACTTGGAAGGGCATCTGGCATACTTGGTGGATGCACTGAGAACCTGTGGTCCCTGAACCAATAGTAGCATCTGGGAACTCATTAGGAATGTAGATAAGGGTCACAAGCTCTAAAGTGGGCTCCAATAGTTGAATTTTTGATGCACACCCCATTTTAGTAACTACGCTGTTCTAATCATAGGACATACTATTAAAGGATTGCAAGTTAATTATTGTGGAAAATTTTATTCTTACTGTTCTTTTACTGTTCTATTTTGTAATTGATGCATTTTAATAGAACTTTTGAATTTTAAGTTACAGTACTTGACTTTAGTTTTCTTTCAAGTCATTAGACATTTCATGTTGTTTTTCATAGTAATTCTCTAAAATTTAGGGTCTACATGAGATGATTTGGCATGTTGTAATCCTTATTTGTGTTAATCTGTCATTTTTAGCTCTCAAGTGGATGTATCTGTTGGCAGTTTTTAAACAGTACTTAATTGGCTCATAGAATTTCAGAAATATATGACCAACATAAAGAAGAGAGGAATCAACCTCATACTGAAAATAAACCACTTTGGGTTAAACAAATTCAGGAGAGGTTTTGGAGCATATGGTGCTGCTTGAAGCCTGATTATTAGGCTCCCATGCTACCATAAGACTAAATAGCTTTCAAGACTTTGTTGTATATCATTTGAGTTAAAACAGGTCAGATGCAATTGGTTACATAAATTATATCTAAGGACTACAAAAGGATAAAAAGATATTGACAGATTTCTGTTCATTTTTCAGTGACTGCCCTTATTTGGGTAGTGCTTAAGTGCATAATAATTTCCAGATCCCTCAAGATTTCAGGCAGCTAGACTTGATACATAATTTGCAGTTTTTTTCTCCATAATGTATGCTAAGATTCAAGATAGAGATTATGTATGTAAGTTTAATAGTTTTAGCTAATAAGAATAAACTAGATTTTCTTGTTTCATTTCTCTCTGTCATTTATAAGTATACAGTTTGGATCCAAACACATGGAAAACTGTTGAAATTGTCGACATAGATATTGCAGATCAAAGTCAAGTTGAACCAGCACTAAGTAAAATCCCAGTTGATGGCATTTTAATGTGTCCCCTTTTACATGTAAAAATGATTTTCTTTCTTTCCTATATGACCTGTATTTGCACATTAAAATAAACCTGGAGCTCAGCCTCAGCAAAGAGACACTCATAGTGAGAGAACGTAACTTGTTTCTGTGTGAATCTTGCTTCTGTGCAAGTGTTCATTTTAAGAAATTCCAGTATACCTGGTTTACATAGGTGTGTGTTTTCATTGAAAAAAGATTGTTTACAAGAGTCTTCTCTCTTGAGTTTCTTTAACATGAGTCCTTTATACTTTTCAAATGTGATTAAGAAGTGAGAATTTTAATTTATACAAAGTTTTCAGTAACTGAGCTAAGGCTATGGTTATTTGTGGAAAATGTTTCATATGCAGTACCTTAAGTTAACTGTTTATCTTTGTATTTTGATGACTTTTTTTTTTTTTTTTGGTTGTGGTGCTAGGGATCGAACTCAGGGCCTTGTGCTTGCAAAGCAAGCACACTACCAACAGAGCTATCTCCCAGTCCTTGATTACTATTAAATATAAATATTTGTTCTTCAGGCCTTTGATTTAAAATAAATTTTTGCGGTAAAAACACTCCACATGCCAAATTAAGACCCTTATATTTTGTTGCTGATATTCGTGAATATTAACTCAGATCTTATTTTATGGCATGGCAAGTACCAGGTGGATTTGCAGGGCACCTTTACAGACTTTTTACAAATGAAAATAACCAGTGAGCTCTTTCTGCTAATCCAGAGAGTCAAAGCGTTGGGAAAGCAATAGCACCCCTTGTTTTGTCAAGTCAAGCATAATATGTTCAGTCAGCATCACCTTCCTTTTCTATTTTTAGTGTTTATTCTCTGACCCTAGTAGTAGTGTCAGCTGAATAGAAATGACTCAACACTGAATGTCTCATTTTGCAGTTGAAGTATGAAGGTAAACCTAAAACAAATGTCCCTGACCTATGCTCAGAAATCACAGGAATCAGAGCTGATGGCAGGGACCATATGCCTGGCTGGTCCCCACACTGCTAGAGCCCCATCCCTATTTAGAAGAGCAAATACTGAGAAGGAACCTTCTTCAAATTTAGTTGTGCTGTCATTTGAAGTTATTTTAATGTTAAGATTATTCTACCCTTGAAATTATATGTGGAATCTTTTTTTAAACCTTAGAAGTGAGGGTCATTCAAATGAGGTGCCTGTGTTAAAGTCTTATTTCTCTCGGTATCTTTTCTAGCCATGTTTTTCTTTATGTGACAGATGATGATAGGAAGAACAATACCTGAGAGTAATAAATGAGTCAGTTTACAGATCTGAAATCATTTGTCACAAGAACTCTGTGACACCTTAGGGACAGGATACCCTGGATTCATTCAGGTGTTTTGGTGTTTGAAACACCATGGTGGCCAATCAGAATGGTTCCACTGATCTGGTCTTACTGCTTGTATGTTTGCAGTTGCTGTTGTTCACCAACAGAGTGAGGGGCATCTTTGGTTTTGCTGGGGGCATGAAAGCAGTTCTTTGTTCTTGTGCTAAGGAAAGATTGCTGTGGGTAGAGTGACTGGAGTGAGGCAGGTTATATAGAACTCCAGAGACCCTAGTTCTCTTCCTTCCCTCCCAGGGCCTCTGGAACAGAGTGAAGGCTCTGCTGGCCTGAGAACACCCTGGGAGAGTACTTGAGGGGGTCTCTGGTGTAAGCTTTGTACATGCAGAGGCCCCAGGTGGTTCTGTGTGAGTGGTGGTGCTCTTCTGGGTAGGCAGTGGAGGAAATGGTTTGGCCTGTCCTTGTGGGTCAGCGGAGATGCAGTCAAGACATATGTACTGAAATGAGATTACCTTCAAACTGAGGTTCTGAGGCTCTGCCAATTTTATCTTGAACAGGTTATGTGACCCTCTTCACTTTCATTACTTCATGTAAAGGCTAATTGTCTCTCAGGGTAACATACGAGTACATAAAACAGTGCAGTTCACGCAAATCACTGCTGTCCTTAGTAACTGGAGTGGTGGAGTTCTGAGAGTCCACATCTACCCAGCCTCATGTGAGACTGTGTACTCACCTCTTTGTGTGTGGTTTTGTTTTCCAGTGTTCATTGCTCATGTTTTCCAACTTATATTTTAAAGATGAGTAGATGCAAGTTTACAATACAATTTAAAATTGTATTGAACTTGTAATAGTGTTCTTTAATGTGACAAAATACACAGAACATAAAATTTACCATAGTCTCAAAACAAAAATGTGGGGGAGGCATTTTGGAGAAGTTGAAGTTTTTACTGCTCAAGTAGTAAATGAACAAAATACTACTTTATCTTTGCTGATATTATGTGATGAAATATATATAATCTTCCTTCGTTTCTAAAATTTCTGAATTGTTTCTAAATGGAGAAATACTTCCTTCATCTCATTAAATGATCAATTGTAATGATGAATTGTAATGAGTCATGGTGTCTAGCATAAAACACCAGAATGTAAGTTAAAGTTTTTTGTTTTGTTTTGTTTTCTCAGTTTCTAAAGTTTTCATTGATAATAGTCACAGTAAAAAGTTGGGGATTCTTTACATGTCCTGATGAAATGTACATGCATATCTTTAACTCATTCCTAAAATATACACAGATGAGTCACTTGACATCTGCTTCTGCTTTTTTAAGGTATGAATTTGAATCTGGCTCCTTTTAACCATCCCCACCTCTTTATCTAAGTAGCTTTCCATGATTTGTATACAGAAGTCACTTTCTAGGAGAGGAATACTCTTTGAAGTATAAGCTGAAGTGTACACATGATTAACATCAGAGAGACCTTCATTTTTGGAAGTAATTTGAAAGAAAATGAGCACTGTTTTAAAAAAAGAGAAGTTGGAACCATATTTTAAGGCATTTATGTGAAGCCAAATAGGATTGTATCAGCCTTCCTCTATAGTACATGTTTTGTGACTTACAGGCTTTTTTTTGTAGTAGAAATAATGTTAATTGAAAATATTTAGGTTTATTCTTCTGAAAATGATACATCTTAATGTGTTTTCTAGATATCAATAAAAGACAAATATTAGTGGCATAAAAGTATTAAATTGTTTGGAAGATGTAGCTGAAAAAATAGGTCAATTCCATGTTAAAACGCAACAAGCTTAAAGAGAGGAAAATTGTTTCTCTCCTGTGTAATGCTTTAATTTGTGGTGAAATATTTTTCCTTTATGAGGCATTTCCAACCCAAGAGTTATACATTTTGGGGAACATAGTGATGTTTCACTGAAGATGATTTTCCCAAAAATGAAGAGACACAAGCTAGAAACTCATGTTCCTTATCATGTCTGGGTCACAGGAAGGATATTCAGGGTGTCCTGGTTGATACATTCTTATACTAGGACTTCCCTGCAGAGCTCAGAGTGTCCTCTCTTTTGGGGTTACCCAGTAAGCAGGGTTGCTCTTAAGATAAAACTCAGATTTCATTCATGTTGCTTGCTTTTCATATACCCCCAAGCACGGATTGAACCCACCCTCCACCTTAAATATTCACACACCCCTTGTTCTTACCGGAATCTGACTATAACGACCATGTCCTATTTGCCCTGAATCTCCCTCCTTTTTTCTGGTGATGTTCCCCAGGCACCAATGTTCCCCCTGGGAGTAACAGGGGAAATGCTGTCTCAGCATCACAGCCCTTCTGCAGCCCTGGTACATGCCCCAGTTAGCCACCCTTCCCTCCCTGGGCCTTCTGTTGCTGAACTCTGGACTGCATCATTTCTTTCTAGCAGAAAAACTTCCTGTGGCAGGTTTTTCAGCACAGGCTAAGCACAGGCTGTAGGTTCACTCACCAGTCACTTCTTTCTTTGGTACCCCGGAGGACACAGGCTGTCTCAGGTGAGAGAATGGACTGTTGATAAAGCTCAACTTGCAGTACCTGGAATCGTATCTCCCTCAGCACCTCCACCTCTTTGCCGGTTTTGTCTTCTTCAGAAAACACATCCGTCAGTGTGTGAGGACCAGTTGTGGGAAAGTTCAGTCTATTGCATTCCTTGGAAGTAGTTGTTCTTTTGAGTCCCTTAGGGTTTCCAGGGAGCATTGTGACCAACTTAAGAGATTGTAGAGTCCTTAGGACCCAGGCCAAAGCACTTGAGTCCCTTTCAGTTCAAGGATTGTGTGTAATCACTGCATCCTTTGGATAATTTAAAATTTTAGACCTTATAACTGCCAGGACTAGTATAAAGAATAATAAATATTCTTTCCCCCTTTGGCCCTAGTTTAAATTGGGCAGGGGAGAAGGGGTATTATTGCTGCCTCCTGAATCTCAACTCTCTCCAAGGTATGTTAAGTTCTTTACTTCTGAAACTCAAAGGGTACTTTGACTTCATCAGATCAACCATGTAGTTTGTGAAGGAAACATATCTACAAGTTCTGTTTTCATTATTTGTTTTTCCTTTTCCTTCCAGATTTCTCTGTTGACTTCTGCAGTAAACCACCTTAAAGCCAATGTTAAGTCAGCTGGGGACTTAATTAGCCTGCCTACCACTGTATAGGGACTTTAGAAAGTAAGTTCTTTATATGGATACTGCAATTAACCTACTGCTGGAATTCTGGCTTCTTAAAAATTTGCTTTGAAAGTCTGGCATTTAGAAAAGATTTTATTTTCCTCTAGAAAATGTTCTTTAAACTGAGAAAATTGTTGTTTCTATATACATAGGAAATTATACATATTAGAGAGTTTTCATAGTTTGAAGATCTTGAAATAATTAAAAATACTTAACTACATTTGGTTAAGATTTAATGTAAATTAAAATCACAATATGCCACTGTACTTCCATTAGAATGGCTAAAATTGAAAGAACTGTGGTACCAGTTTCAGTGAGGATATGGAGTAATGGGAACTCTCATACAATGTTGTTGGAACTATAAAATGGCATGATGATTTTAGAAGATGGTTTGGCAGTTTTTTTTTTTTTTACAGAAATCAAAGCATAGATCTGCCATATGATCAGCCATTTACTTCCTATGTATTGTGATGCTGAGAAAGCATATGATGAAGAGAATGAAGATATAAGTTCACATAAAGGCTTATGCATGAATATTTTTGACAGCTTTATTTGTAATAGTAAAATACTGAGAACAATGTAAATGTCCATGAACAGGTAAGTAGAGAAACTGTGATATGGCCATACAGTAGAATGCAGCATCCTGAGTAGCTACACCATGAATGAACCTCAACTATCCTGAGTGAAAGGAGCCATACTTTAAAATGTATACTCACTCACTGGTTCTACTTTTGTAAAATTCTAGAAAGTGCAACTGATATATAGTGACAGAAAGTGTATCAGTGGGTACCTAGAGGGGGAGTTATTCTATGAAGTATGAAGACACTTCTGGGAGGGATAAGTGTTGATTTACTTGATTGTGGTAAAAGTTTTACTCTTGAATTTATGTCAAAATAATCAAACCATTTTGAATATGTATGGTTTCTTGAATGTCAGTTATATCTTAATAGAAATAGTGTTAAAAAGAAAAAAATATGACATTTCTACATGTTTCTGTTCCAACTGTAGCTTACATTGGTAATACTTTAAACAGTGTCCATCTAGGTGTGGAGGCAATACAGAAAACTGGATGAACACAAGGAAACCATGGAATTGCTGCAACGTGATATGGTAAGAATATCAGCAGATACTACAGAAAGGCATCTTGCTTCTCACCCTTTTCTGCCTAAGAGTCATGATGCCAACTTTCCACTGATTCCTAGAGGTCCTCTACATACCTTTTTAAAATATCAAATAAGCAGTATGTCCTGACTATTCTGCAATCTGTAGAGTTAGCAGTTAAGGAAAAGAATTGAACCTGAATCTTTTGCCAACAGGGTGCTGGAGGAGATAGTGACAAAACAGTTCCTGAGAATAGAATGGGTAGGGTGGAAAATAGAAAAGAAGGGCTCTTAAACTCCCAAGCACTGAGAGGCCAGGAAAGAGGTCATCTAGAGGATAAAGGCCATCTTGGATGTTCCAGCTCCAGCCTGGTATTGATGGAATGCAGCCATATGTGTGTGATCTCAGTGTATAACACATAGAACAGAACCACCCCTCCCACTTCAGTTGAACACAGTCACAGAATCATGAGAAGTAATAAATGGTTTTTTGTTGTTATATTAAACCACAGAGTTTGGGGATGATTGTTATGCAGCAACAAATAGCTGAGATGGAAATGAACACCTACAGTGCCCAGGAATTGTTTTCAAATGCTACTACATATGTCTGCAGTCATTCAAAGGCCTGAATTAATCATTTAGTGGGCAACAACTCCATGAAAGATTTATGAAGGGTGAGAAAGGATGGCACAGCCCTTGCTGTCTTGCTGAAGAGATGAGTTATATGTATGAAAGCAGGATCATTCAAAGCACATATGAGTTCTCTAGCCTGTTCACTAATTTCTAGATCTGCCTCACATGTGTCTACAAACTTCAGAGAGTTTAAATAGGACAGTTTTTACCAAGGGGACTAGAGCTCTATCAGAGAGCTCAGGAGGGAGGATTTTTCATGTTCTTCAAAAACAAAAATCCTTGTTATTTAGTGTTGCCAACTCAAAGGGAAAAGCATTGATCTGGGTGTCCAGACAATTGACTTCTAGTTGGATTTGCTACTGAGGAACTCTCTGACCCATAATAATAAAGACCCTTAAACTCAGCAGATCTTTTATCTTGAGCATGTTTTCTACTAGTTATTTTCTGAAATACTTTTTCCTAATTGAAACATTCCTGCTTTCTAGAACTATTGGTTTTCCCTCCTTTTGTCTTTAATGTTGCTTTTTCTTTTTCCCTCATAAAACCAGGGTTGATAAATACCTAGGTTGTCAGATTTTAAGGGAAACAATTTACTTACACCAAATATATTCTGTTGTAAATAAGTTTGCCTCTGTTCTAGCAAATGGCAGGGGGAGTAAACCAGAGATTGAACTCAGAGGCCCTCAACCATTGAGCCACATTCCCAGTCCTATTTTGTATTTTATTTAGACACAGGGTCTCACTGAGTTTCTTAGCACCTCACTGTTGCTGAGGCTGGCTTTAAAAAAAATTAATTTTATTTGTTTTAATTAGTTGTACATAACAGTAGAAAGCATTTATACATTTTGAAGAATCATCCATAAATAGGGTGCAATTTCTCATTTTTCTGATTATACATATTGCAGGATCACATCAATCACGCAGTCATACAAGTACATGAAGTAATATCTGTTTCACTCTACAAAAATTCATTCCCCCATACCCCTTCCCCTCCCTTTACTCCCCTCTACCTAATATGAAGTAACTATTCTTCCCTATTCCCCACCCTTATTGTGAATTAACTTCCACATATCAGAGAAAGTATTTGGTCTTTGATTTTTTTTGGTTTTGCTTATTTCACTTAGCATGGTATTCTCTAACACCATCCATTTACCAACAAATGCCAGAATTTCATTCTTCTTTAAAGATCTGTAATATTCCATTGTATGTATGTGTGTGTTTGTGTGTGTATACATGTATTATATATATCACATTTTCTTTATTCATTCATCTGCTCAAGAGCATCTAGGTTGGTTCCATAGTTTAGCTATTGTGAATTGAGCTACTATAAACATTGATGTGACTGTGTCACTGTAGTATGTTGATTTTAAGTTCTTTGGGTATAAACCGAGGAGTGGGATAAATGGTGGGTCAAATAGTGGTTCCATTGCAAGTTTTCTGAAGACTCTCCGTACTGCTATCCATAATGGTTGTATCAATTTACATTCCCACCAGCAATGTATGAGTGAACCTTTTTCCCACATCCTCGCCAATGTTTATTGTTACTTTTATTCTTGATGATTGCCATTCTGATTGGAGTGAGATGAAATCTTAGTTTTGATTTGCATTTCTCTAATTGCTAGAAATGTTGAACATTTCATATGTTTATTGATTGGTTGTATATCTTCCTCTGTGAAGCATCCATTCAGTTCCTTAGCCCTTTTATTTTTGGGTTATTTGGTTTTTTTGGTGTTAAGTTTTTTGAGTTCTTTATATGTCCTAGAGATTAATGCTTTATCTGAGGTACATGTGGTAAAGTTTTTCTCCCAATCTGTAGTCTCTTTTCACATTATTGATTGTTTCTTTTGCTGAGAAGACACTTTTTAATTTGAGTCCATCCCATTTATTGATTTTTTATTTAACTTCTTGTGCTTGGGAGTCTTGTTAAGGAAGTCAGGTCCTAGGTGGACATGGTGAAGATTTTGGCCTACCTTTTCATCCAGTAGTCATAGGGTGTCTGTTCTACTGCCTGAGTCTTTGATTCACAGTGATGTTGAGTTTTGTGCATGCTGAGAGATAAGAGTTTGATTTCATTTTGTGACATGTAAATTTCCAGTTTCCCCAGCAACATTTTTTGAATAAGCTATTTTTTCTCCAGTGAATGCTTTTGGCACTTTTGTCTAGTATGAGATACCTGTATATATGAGCATTTGTCTCTATGTCTTCTATTCTATACCATTGGTCCACATGTCTGTTTTGTTGCCAATTCCATGCAGTTTTTTATTAATATAGCTCTGTAGTAGTTTGAGGTCTGGTATTGTGATGCCTCCTGCTTCACTTTTCTTGCTAAGAATTCCTTTGTCTATTCTGGGTCTCTTATTTTTCCAAATGAATTTGATGATTGCTTTTTCTAGTTCTGTGAAGAGAGTCTTTGGGATTTTTATAGGAATTGCATTACATTTGTGTAACACTTTTGGTGGTATGGTCTTTTGATAATATTAATTCTGCCTATCCAGGAGTTGGGAGGTCTTTCCATCTTCTAAGGTCTTTCTCAATATGTTTTTCTAGTGTACTGTAGTTTTCATTGTAGAAGTCTTTTACCTCTTTTGTTATATTGATTCCCAAGTATTGTTTTTTGAGATTGCTATGAATGGGGTAGTGTTCTTTATTTCTCTTTCAGTGGATTCATTACTGATGTATAGGAATGTGTTTGATTTATGAGTATTGATTTTATATCTTGCTACTTTGCTGAATTCATTTATTAGTTCTAGAAGATTTTGGGTAGAATTTTTTTGATCTTCCAAATACAGAATCATATCATTGGCAAATAGTGATAGTTTGAATTCTTATTTGCCTATTTGTATACCTTATTTCTTCTGCCTAATTTCTCTGGAGTTTCAAGGACAGTGTTGAGTAAAAGAGATGAAAGAGGGCATCTTACTCTTGTTCCAGTTTTTACAGGAAATACTTTCAATATTTCTCCATTTAAAATTAATATTGGTCTTGGGTTTAGCATGTATGGCTTTTGTGATTTTGAGGTATGTTCCTACTAGTCCTAGTTTTTCTTGTGTTTTGAACATGAAGGGTGCTGAATTTTGTCAAATGCTTTTTCTGCATCTATTGAGTAATCATATGATTCTTGGTTTTAAATCTGTTAATATGATGAATTGTGTTCATTGATTTCCATATGTTGAACCAACCTTGCATCCCTGGGATGAACCCCACTTGATCCTGGTGCACAGTCTTTTTCATATGTTTCTGTATGTGAGTTGTCAGAATTTTATGAGAATTTTTGCATCTAGGTTCTTCTGGGCTATTGGTCTGAAGTTTTCATTCCTTGATGTGTCCTTGTCTTGTTTTGGTGTCAGCGTGGTTTTAGACTCATAGAATGAGTTTGGAAGGATTCCTTTCTTTTCTATTTCATGGAATAATTTGAGGAGTATTGGTGTTAATTCTTTTTGAAATTCTTGTAGAACTCTCAGCTGAGAATCCATCTGATCCTGGGCTTTTCTTAATTGGTTGACTTTTAGTGGCGTGTTCTATTTCATTACTTGAAATTGTTCTGTTTCAATCGTGTATGACCTCCTGATTCTGTTTAGGTTAGGCTTGTCTAGAAATTTGTCAATGTCTTCTATGTTTTCTATTTTACTGGAGTATACATTTTCTTAGTAGTTTCTAATTCTCTTTGGTATTTAAGTTTTCTCCATTGTGAAATTTCCTTTTTCATCAAGTATTTTAGTAATTTGGGCTTTTTCTCTTTTTCTCTGTTAGTGTTGCCTAGGGGTTTTTCAATTTTTTTGATTATTTTCAAAGAACCAACTAATTTTTTTCAATTTTTTCAGTTGTTTCTTTTGTTTTAATTCCATTGATTTCATTTCTGATTTTATTTATTTCCTGTCTTCTAATGGTTTTGTTGTTGATTTGTTCTTCTTTTTCTAGGACTTTGAGATGTGATGTTAGGATATTTATTTGTTGCCTTTATATTCTATTAATAAATGAGCTCAATGCAATGAACTTTCCTCTTAGTACTGCCTTCATTGTGTCCCATAGATCTTGATATGTTGTATCGGTGTTCTCATTTACCTCTAAGTATTTTTTTCATTTCATCCTTGATTTATTCTACAATCCATTCATCATTGCATAATGTATTGTTTAGTCTCCATGTGTTAGAGTAGCTTCTATGTTTTTATTGTATTGTTTGTTTCTAATTTTAATCCATTGTGATCTGATAGAATGTAGGGTATCATCTCCATTTTTTTTTACTGTGTTTGTGGCATAAGATACAGTCTATTTTAGAGAAGAATCCATGGGCTGCTGAGAAAACAATGCATTTGCTTGTTGATGGATGAAATATTTTAGAAGTGTTAAGTCTAAATTTCTGATTGTATTATTTAGTTCTATAGTTTCTTTATTTACTTTTTGTTTAGAAGATCTGTCCAGTAGTGAGAGAGGTGTGTTATACTCATCCAGTATTCATGTGTTGTTTGGCCTACCTTTTATTTGATTCCTGACTTTGAGAATGGTTTGTCTGACATTCATAGATGCTCCATTGTTTGGACCATAAATATTTACAATCATTATGTCTTGCTGCTATGTAGTTCCCTTCAGTAGTATGAATTGACCTTCTTTGTCCCTTCTGATTAACTTTCGCTTGAAGTCTACTTTATCTGACATGAAGATTGAAGCCCCTGCTTGTTTAAGCAATCCATATGAGTGATATATATTTTCCCATCCTTTCAATTTCAGTCTATGAATGTCTTTGCCTATGAGGTGAGTCTCTTGGGGGCATCATATCTTTGGGTCTTATTTTTTTAATTCAATCTGAAAGTCTATGTCTTTTGATTGATGAGTTTAGTCCATTAATATTCAACATTATTACTGAGATATGACTTTGCTACTTGTCATTTTGGTGTTATTTTGACTTTTAATTTGATTTAGATTCTCTTTTGACTATTCCTTTAGTTTCTCCCTTTGCTGGTTTTCACCTTTTTTTAAATACTTCATCTTCATGTAATATTTTGTTGGCAGTATTCTGTAGTGCAGGCTTTCTATTTGTGAATTTTTTAACTTTTGTTTATCAAGGAAGGTTTTCACATTTATCTCCATATCTGAAATTAATTCCACTGGATATAAAATTCTTGATTGATATCCATTTTCTTTCACAGATTGAAATATGTTGCTCCCTGGCATCCTAGCTTTGAGGGTCTGGGTTGCAAAATCAATTCAGATCCGAATTGGTTTTCCCGTATACATAATTTGCTTTTTGCTTTTTTTCTCTCATGGTCTTTAAGATTTTATCCTTAGTCTGTATTTAGTTATATTCATTATAATGTGTCTGGGTCAGGTCTGCTGTAGTTAGTTCATTTGGGGTCCTGTAAGCCTCCTATATTTGATTTTCCATTTCATTTTTTCTGTGTGGGAAATTTTCTGGTATTATATCATTGAAAACTTTGTGCATTCCTTTGGTTTGTAGGTCTTCTCCTTCTTCTAGCCTGGTGAATCTTAAAATTGGTCTTTTGATGTTATCCCATAATTTCTGGAATTTCTTTTTCATGGTTTCTTACCATCTTCACTGCATTGTTGACTTTATTTTCAATATTAAATATTTTGTCATCATTGTCTGAGGTTCTGTCTTCAAAATGGTCTAGTGTGTGGTGATACTTTCCATTGAATTTACAATTTGATTTATTGATTCCTTCATTTTGAATATTTCTGCTTTTTTTTCACAGTCTCTAACTCTTCATTGAAGTGATCTTTCACTTCCTGCATTTTCTGTTTGATTTCACTGTTTACACCATCCTTTACTTCACAGATCAGATTAACTATGTATATTCTAAACTCTGTCTCAGGACATTTCTTCTATTGTGTTGTCAGTGGCTTCTCTTATTGGGGCATCTTGGTTTGTTTGTGGCATTTTTTCCCCTTGTTTTTTCATGTTGCTTGTGTGTTTTCTCATCTAGTTGTATGGATCTGAGGCAATACAGATCCTATCCTGTAGACCTATGTTGTCACTGAAGGTTTCCTGTATCCTGCCTTTAAGAGGGAGACCAATATCAGTAGCACCGAGCAAAAACAATATACAGCCTCAAACTGAATAGTTCCCAGCAAGGCATCCACTGCAGTCTTGCTATAAACATCAATAATGAGTTCAATCAGTGTTCACAATAAAAACAGAATATTTGCCTGGTGGATTTCTAGTCTCAAATAATGGACAAAGAAAGAACGGAAACAGGACATGGTGTTTGTGAGGGAAAAATAGAGAAATTAGAAGCAAGAATTCACAAAAGTGTGGAAGAGGAACCAATAGAGATTGGGTGTTATGTGGAGAAAATGTAGAAATGGAATCTAAGAAGACAGACAAGTGACAGGAAGAATACGTATAAAGAGAAGGAAAAAATTACGAGTATAAAAATATACAGAATATATAGCAAAACTTAAAAATGCCATGCATATATTACCATCTTCAACAAACTGATGCATGTGATATACCCTGCTTTAAATATGGGGAAGGGAAATGGCCAGAGAAGAAAAATAAAATAAAATAAATCTCCATGGAAAACCGAACAGCTGTCTCTGTTAACAGTGTCCAAAAGCCTTCTCAGCCCTGTGTGTGAATTGCCACAAGACTGCCTGACCCAGACAGGCCCTGACAGACCCAGTCACTGTCACACCAATCTGGGTCTCAGATGTCCTGGGTTCAGTCACGTTCCAGTGCCACTGGAATTTGGAGAGAGGCCAACAGGCATGAGCAATCCTGAGAGACAGTAACTAGATGGCAGAAAATTTCACTCTAGGAGGAAGATCTCAGTTGCAGCCAAACCTGTAGGCACCTTGACACTGAACCTCCAGGTCCTGGCCAGTGCCCCCTTACAGGGGCAGCTGTGCCTCAAAATGGCAGCTGTAGTAAACCCACCAGCACTCCAAACAACCCCAGGCTCTGACTGGCATCTCAAAATGGACTTGTCTGTTTGCAAGCAAACATGGAGATGATGGTTGACACCTGGGCACTGGTAGTATCAGGAATCCATGGCAGCAGGCAGCAGCAGCTGCAGATGTCAGTGGCATTGACAGCAATTGGGAGGACTGTAGCAGCAGTGGCAGCAGTGGTGATACAGCACCCAGAGAGGTGACCTCCAGGGAGTGGCTGTGGTTTCACAGCAGTGTTGTTAGTGGTCCATATATCTGTTTGTCTTTATACTAGGTCTGTGATGTGAACAGCATGGCAGTGGTACACCAGACTTGGAAAGGGAGATGTGGAGTCAGGTTGTTTGTCAAGGCCTCACCACATGTTGTTGGCACAAATAATAGGTGTATTATGTTACCAGTGCCCCATCTGGTAGGGAAGTTCTGGCACATACTTCCAAAGGAGGTCTTATTGATCTTTTCTAAGTTGTTAAATGCAGGAGCAGGGACAGTAACCGTTTTGATATTTCTTTATGCCTGAATTTGGCTTTCTAATTTATCTTTCTGCATGTTTGGGAGGTGGTAAACTTCTTGCATATGATGTCAGGAAATCCATTTGAAATAGTTCAGGTCAACACAGCTCAACTTACAAGGTCACTGAATCCAGTTCCTCATTTTACCTACAAGGAAACCAAGTAACCTATTGAACCACTGATGCCCCCTGACTCTGCAGTTTTCACATTTTCAATGAAGAGAATGTAGTTTCTGTTTGGTTTTATTATTGTTTTTTGTTTTGTTTTAATTACCTTTTGCATAGGTTGTGCTGGGATCCCTGTAGATTATTTTCTCAACAGCTGTAGGCCCTACCTTTAAAAGATTTTATACAGTGAAGACATAGGCATACATGAAAATATGAAAGCAAATACAAGAAATTGTACTTTAAGATCAAGTAACCACCAAAGCTAGAAATGAGCTCTCACATAATGTCAAACCCTGGCACATGACAAGGAGTGTTCGAACCAGCTGTGCCACAGTGGAGCCTTGGCAAGTTGCCTGACTGTGACTTTGAAGGGTGGAATCAGAAGACCTGTCCTTCATTTACCCTTCGTGCTTTATGGGGGATGTATATAATATACTACAAAACTGTGACGATTAAAGGAGCCCTATTTTTTAAAGCCCTTTTGAACTCAGCTGGTCTAAGTAGGAGCTGAGAATCTGGAATGATTTGATGAATGTCATGCCTTTGAAAATGTAACATCCTCATGCTTCCTGTACTGTCTCTGCTTTCCCATTTCATTTTTCTCTCACACAGAAAATTGGTGATAGTATCCATCTTTCCTACTTCTTCCAATGGCATCCTACCCAGCCTATTCTGGGTAAAAGTTCTGTCACCTTCTATACTTCAGAGTTTTAAACTTTGTGATTGAAACAACTAGAAGCACAGTTTCCACTGTTCTCCTTGTAACTCTCCTCCCTCAGTCTTCCCATACTCCCATTTCTCTGCCACTTCTATGGAAGTGTTCTGAGGACCTTTGAATTAGTTTGATGAGTTTTTTTAAAGCACTAGATGTCATTCAAGTTTTAATGCTTATTTCTATCTTTAATGTTTCCTCTTGTTCTTTTTGCCCTCTTAAGTTGAGTGATAGAGCTGCCATTCTGAAAAGAGAGTCTTTGGATCAAGTGACCAATAGAACTAATACCATAAAAATCTCTCTGCTTGTGACATGCTACTTTCTTCTCAAAAGTAGCATTTTGGTCTCACGTGTTAAAATTTCAAAACAAAGCAATTAGTATATTAGTAAATAAATGAATATTGTATCAGTCATGAATCTTCTGCCAAGGTATGAGGGCCACAGCGAGGAGGATAGACTTGTGACCCTTATTCTAGTGAAGCTCAAAAATCTTTAATATAGAAGTGAAGTGCACACATAACGAATCAGAAGTCTAATAAATGCTATAAAGAAAATATATA
Source organism: Sciurus carolinensis (assembly GCF_902686445.1). Classification (NCBI taxonomy): domain Eukaryota; kingdom Metazoa; phylum Chordata; class Mammalia; order Rodentia; family Sciuridae; genus Sciurus; species Sciurus carolinensis. Next base: position 1,481,056 of record NW_025920122.1, on the reverse strand, counting down.
GGGTTTGTTGAGGGAGTTCTAAGAGATCAGGAAGGCTTCCTATGGAAGCCTTAAGCTAAGACAGTCAGTTATCTATACTAATGATGGAAGACAAAGATACAGATTATTTAAAAATGGTGTCAAGCCTCAAAATCATTTTCCATGTTTATGTTGCTGTCTTCATACATTTATATATTAGTATACTTCAAGGTCATTCAGTTTCCTTCATCTTATACCTTTTCCTTTTTCCTTCTATCTACCCAGACATATTGTGAAGATAAGATAAGCAAACTAGGATATGCTTTGTTATCCCCAGAAAGTTAGATTACAGCATTCTCTTATTAGACTCTCATTTAATATTTAAGTCCTGGGCTAAGATAAAGGGAAAGCCAGGAAGATTGTTCCCAAATTACTACCACATCATCAAGATGCATCTTGCATTTGGTAAGTTCAGAAGATGTGAGGTTTAGAGGAAATGAACTTAGAGTAGAACGATAGTGCAGGCACTTTTTGATGTAATGTTTTCCATCTTATTTTTTGATCCTTATCTTTTTTATATCACCAAAAGTCATATAATTAACATTTTAATGCATTGTAAACTAGGCTCTTATGTAATTTTCTGCCTCTGAAAATTTTTTAAACCTCAATTAAGAGAATAATAAAATTTAAGAGCCAGATAGAAGTGTTGAACACAAAAAAATAGCACTTGGCTACTATTCGAAAGTAGCAGTGGTTTGAGCAATACTTCACATTTTAACACAAAATATCAGACCACAACACCAATACACACTTTGCCTAAATTTCTTTACTTGTAGACCTTTTGTGTTTTTACTGCCATCCCAGTGTACCAATCCATTTGTCTTACCTAATCTAAGCATCCTAACCAGATACAATGTGTCCTTAACATTCTTCAGTCATTTAATACCTTGTTTCAATTACATTGGTTCATATTGGAGCTCTCTAAATAGAGTGACCTACTATACAGTAACTATTAGGGTAGAAGTAGCAATAGAAGAGAGAAAAATAAATGCCTATTGAATAAAAGTAATGTGAGATGAACTGATGTTGTAACACACATGAGCTGAGATCTCTCTCTTCACAAAAATTTTGAATTAGAACTATTACAACTCCTTTATGAGAGTTGTTTCCATCAATTGAACATCACCATAGGGGAACAAAGGGAAGTATAGGGGAGTGCTTGTTTTGTTTTTTTAGCTGTTTTTGTTGTTATTATTTTGTTATTTCATTGTTTGGGAGGGTCTTTAGTGTTGTATGGGCATAAAGCTCTCCCTCAAGTGGTCTGGTCATGAAGCAGTATGAGATATTTAGGACAGTTATTTAGTGTGATATAGCTCCTAGAAAACAATATCCTCCTCATTTAGGAAATGGGTGTTCCACAGGTACCTGAGTAAGGATACATTTCCTTTACTGCTGAGCATACATGGCTTCTCCTATCAGCCAAATGTTCACAGCAATTGAGATCATCTGGAGCATAATGTTCCTTAATGGTCTAGCCTCAAATCCAGCCAGACACACACCAACACTGAACAACAAAGACATTCCTGTTATTTGCTCATTTATTCCTTCAGTGCCTTTAGAGGTATATGGAGACTCAGGTGAAGTGTTCTACCTTAATCCTTTTTTTTTAAGTTGTCAGTGGACCTTTATTTTATTTATTTATATGCAGTGCTGAGAATGGAACCTCACACATGCTAGGCAAGTGCTCTACCACTGAGCTACAACTCCAGCCCCTTAAACCTTCTTTGATCTTTGTTTTGTGCAGAAGGAAGACAGTCCAAATTCTCAGTATCCAACCTGTGAGATACACTGGAGCTGATAGGTGCTCTCACAAACAAACCTGACAGCAGCAGGCCTCCAGAGACTGCAGAAGAAGGTGAGCACTGGACTGGCTTCTTAGTATTTCATGCAGGCTTGGGCAGCTTATTCCCACCTAGCGAGTGTGAAAGTTGTTCCAACAGCACTGATTGAGCCCAGTGAGTAATGTATCAACTTACTGAGATAAAGCTGATGCACTCTGTTTTCATTTAGAAAAAGCCCATTTTGTACATGATTTGTACTCTGGTCTATTAATGGAAGAATTGGTAATGTTTGGCTTGAAATAGACTTCTCCATGCTGTCTGCATCCATTTACAGGCAAAAATGTTATGTCATAATATATTAAACCAGCACTAAATGTTATTTACAGTACTGTTCATTTCTGTATAAAATTTACTTAAAATAGATTTTATTCCTTCTGGAACCAGTAACATATAGTGGTAGGATTATTGAATGAGAAGAGCACTTAACTTTGGTAGGGACATAATTAATTAATATTTACAGATGCATTCAGTGTTATTATTGAGATATGATTTGTATTCCCAGTCATTTTGGCTTATTATTGGTTTTTGACTTGGTTTCTCCTTTATTTGGCTTTTGTTTTAGGGTAGTTTCTCCCTATGCTGACTTACATCATTGTTTTTCATTTCTTCCTCATGAAATATTTTGAGGAGAATGTTTTATACTGCTGGCATTCTATTTGTACATTTTTTAAGCTTTTGTCATGGAAGGATTTTATTTCATCATCAAATATGAAGGTAAGTTTCCCTGGGTATAAGATTCTTGGTTGGCATCAATTTTCTTTCAGAGTTTCAAATATATTCCAGGTTCTTCTAGCTTTTAGGGTCTGGGTTGAGAAAAATGCTGATATCCATATTGATTACCCCCTGAATGTAATCTGATTTTTTTTCTCTTGCAGCCTTTAAAATTCTATCTTTTTTGTATGTTAGGTACTTTTATTATAATGTGCCTTGGTGTGGATCTGTTGTAATTTTGTACATTTGGTGTTATAAGACTTGTATTTGTATTTCATTCTTCAGATTAGGGAAATTTTCTGATATTATTTTAATGAATAGATTGTTGATTCCTTTGGTTTGTATCTCTATGCCTTCCTCAATCCCAATAATTCTTAATGTCAGTCTTTTCATGATATCCCATGATTCTTGGAGGTTCTCTTCATGATTCTTACTGTCTTCTCTTTTGGTCAACTTTGTTTTCAAGATTAAATATTTTTCCTTTAATGAGATTTTGTCTTCCAAGTGATCTAGCCTATTGGTTATGCTTTCTATTGAGTTTTTAATTTGGCTTATTGTTTCCTTCATTTCAAGGATTTTTTTTCAAAATCTCTGTCTTTATTGAAATTATCTTTTGCTTTCTGCGTCTGCTCTTTTAACAGTTGATTAGTGCAAACATTCATTGCCTGCCATTTGCTCTCTTTTCTCATCATTTACTTCTCTCATCATTTTAATTATGTATATTCTGAACTCCCTTTCTGACATTACTTCTACCATTCTGTCATTGGATTTTATTGATGTAGCATCTAGGTTTGTTTGGGATACTTTCTTCCCTTGTTTTCTCATGTTGTTCATGTATCTTCCCTTTTAGGAGTGGGAATCTGAGGTATTGCAGTTTCCCCCCTTTAGACTTATAGTGTCCCTGCAGGTTTCCAATACCTCACCTTGAAGTGAGAGATCAATATTAGCAGCATAGCATACAAACAATATGCATCATTAACTCAAGTAGTCCATTTTAAGATATTAACCACATCATCCTAATAAACAGATTATGAATTTGATTATTATCTTCAGTTTAGCCAATAGGTTTACAATAAGGACCACAATTTCTAATGTTGGACAAAGAGGATGGGGAGGGGTATAGGGTATATAACATTAATGAGATAAGAAGTTCATCTGTAGAGGTACAACGTCGTAGGAGTAGTGAAAGCAGAATTAAAAGAAATTCATTGTTAGCATGTGAAAAGGGAGAAAGAGTCTCCAAAAAGGGAGAAAGAGTCTCCAAAAAGGGAGAAAGAGTCTCCAAGGAGATAGATACATAAGGGGAAAATAGGATGAGAAAAATATTAATAAAATAAAAGTAGGAATGATGGTATAATATGAATAATCATAATATTACTACTACTATAAAAATATACAATAAAACTATTCAGTACTATTTAAACCTCCTAATCTTCAGTAGCCTGATGCCTGACAGGAATTTAATGCTGTATCCCATGAAGGATGATGTCCCTCTTGGGATGGTGGAATCCAGGTGGGCTATAATCCCTGCTAGTGGGCAGAGGCGGCCCCACCTGATGACAGATGGTCAGTCAGCAGCATGGGTGCTAGATCTCGGTCTAGGTCTGGGCTGGGCTGGGCCTGGTTCTCTGGGCCAGGTCTCCCTGGCACAGAAGTATCACACAAAGGCACTGGGCTGGACCTGGGTCTCTCGGGACTATTTAAAGTAATATATAGAAATATAAGCTACATTGATTTTCTTTGGTGTTAGAGATTTAAGGATTCTGTTTGAATGTGGGGACAAAATGAAGTCCTTTTAAGTGTTAGACTATTGATAGAAATTCTCCAATTCTGTTGGCTGAAATAGTGTCTTGAGAATGAAGAGGATACAGGTTATCTGGTGGCATTGCTCTGTTTATAGTCTCTGGGACTAGGGCTGTAGCTCAGTGGCAGAGTACTTGCCTAGCATGTGTGAGGCACTGGGTTTGATCCTTAGCACCACATTAAAAAGAAATAATGGCATGCTGTCAATCTGCAATTTCAAAAACAATTTTTAAAAAAGATACAAAATTTTTCAAATCTCATACAAATACATACTAAAAAGCTAGTGCAACAGGATCAAGTGGTTTCATCCAAGGAATGCAAGGTTGGTTCAACATTGAGAAATCATTAAATGTAATTCATCACATCAACAGATTAAAGTCAGGAATCACATGATTATTTCAATAGATGCAGAAAAAGCATTTGATAAAATACATCACCCCTTCATGCTCAAAACACCAGAAAAAATAGGAATAGTAGGAACATACGTCCAATGTAAAGGCTATCTATACTAAACCCACGGCCAACATCATTCTAAATGGGGAAAAAACTGAAACAAGGCAGGGATGCCCTCTTTCACCACTTCTCTTCAACATCATTCTTGAAAGAGCCAGAGCAATTAGACAGACCAAAAAACTAAAGGGATACAAAGAGGAAAAGAAGAATTCAAACACTATTTGCTGAGAGACATGATTCTGTACTTAGAGGAGCTGAAAAATTCCACCAGAAAACTTCTAGCACTCATAATGAATTCAATAATGGAGCAGGATATAAAAATCAACACTCATAAATCCAGTGCTTTTTTTATTCATAAGTGATGAATCCTCTGAAAGAGAAATTAGGAAAACTACCCCATTCACAATAACCTCACCACAAAAACAAAACAAAACAAAACAAAAAAAAAATACTTGGGAATCACTCTAATAAAAGAGGTGAACAACCTCTACAATGAGAATTACAGAACACTAAAGAAAGAAATTAGAGAAAACCTTAGAAGATGGAAAGGTCTTCCATGTTCTTGGATAGACAGAATTAATATTGTCAAAATGACCACACTACCAAAAGTGCTATACAAATTCAATTCAATTCCAATTAAAATCCCAATGATGTGCCTCATAGAAATAGAGCAAGCAATCATGAAAATCATTTGGAAGAATAAGAGACCCAGAATAGCTATAGTTCTTAGGCAGAAAGGGCAAAGCAGGGCGTATCACAATACCACATCTTCAACTATACTACAGAGAAATAGTAACAAAATAAGCATGGTATTGGCACCAAAATAGACAGGTAGATCAATGGTACAGAGTACAGGACACAGAGACAAACCCACATGAATACAGTGTTCTCATACTAGACAGAGGTTTCAAAAACATATAATGGAGAAAAGATAGCCTCTTCCCCAAATGGTGCTAGGAAAACTGGAAATCCATATGCATAAAAGTGAAAGTAAACCCCTCTCTCTCACCCTGCACAAAACTCAACTCAAAATGGATCAAGGACATTGGAATCAGACCAGAGACCATGCACTTTATAGATGAAAAAGTAGTTCCAAATCTTCATCATGTCAGTTTAGGACCAGACTTCCTTAACGTGATTCCCAAAGCTCAAGAAATAAAAGCAGAAATCAGTAATTGGGATAGATTCAAACTACAAAGCTTTTTATCAGCAAAGGAAACTATCAACAATGTGAAGAGAGAACCTACAGAATGGGAGAAAATCTTTGCCACACACACTTCAGATAGAGCATTAACCTCCAGAATCTATAAAGAACTCAAAAAACTTTACTCTAAGAATGCAAATAACCCGGTCAATAAATTAGCTCAGAAAATGAGCAGACACTTCACAGAAGAAGATCTACAAGCAATCAACAGATATATGAAAACATGCTCCAACATCTCTAGTAATAAGAGAAATGCAAATCAAAATACCCTAAGATTCCATCTCACCCCAATTAGAATGGCTATGATCAAGAACACAAGCAACAGTAGGTGTTGGTGAGGATGTGGGGAAAAAGGTACATTCATACATTGCTGGTAGGATTGCAAATTAGTGCACAACCACGCTAGATAGCTGTGTGAAGATTCCTTAGAAACCGTGGAATGGAACCACCATTCGATTCTGCTTTCCCACTCCTTGGCCTATACTCAAAGGACTTAAAAATCAGCCTACTACAGTGATGCAGCCACATCAATGTTCATCGCTGCTCAATTCACAATAGCCAGATTGTGGAACCAACCTAGATGTCCTTCAATTGATGAATGGATAAAGAAACAGTGGTATATATACAAAATGGAATATTACTTAGCAATAAAGAAGAATAAAATTATGGCATTTTCAGGTAAATTTATGCAGTTGGAGAATATCATGCTCAGTGAGATAAGCCAATCCCATAAAACCAAAGGTCAAATGATGTCTCTGATAAGCAGATGATGATACATGATGGGGGTGGGAGGGAAGCAAGAATGGAGGTGGATTGTATAGAGTAAAAAGGTGAGAGAGGTGGGGGGAAGGAAAAATAACAGAATGAGACAAACATTACCCTATGTACATGTATTATTACACAAACAGTGTGACTCTTCTTCGTGTACAACCAGAGAAACTACAGTTTTACCCCATTTGTATACAATGAGCAAAATAAATAAATAGTAAAAAAAAGTCTTTGAAGATTATATAGTCTTCAGGTTCTTTTTTGTTAATTTAAATAAAATTCACATAACAGTCAGCCTTTTAAAATGTGAAATTGAGTGGTTTTTTGTATGTTCACGGAGTTATGCATCCATTACCACTGTCTATTTCCCCAAAATTTTTATCACCCTAGAAGGAAACTCTACCCATCTTCCTCTGCCTGTTTGGAATGTTTCACATGAATGGAATCATAATATGTGGCCTTGTGTATGCTTCTTTTAGTGTAAGGTTTTCATGGTCTGTTCATGTTGTAGCATGTAGCAGTACTTCATTCCTTTTTTAACTTGAGTAATATTCCATTGTTTGGACATAGTACATTTATTTCTCCATTCATGAGTTGATTATAGTTCAAATTGTTTCCACATTGGAACTATTAGGAATAGTATTCCTATGAGTAGTACTGTGCAAGGTTTCGTAGACATATTTTCATCCCCTTGAATATATTCTGAGGAATGGAATCACTGGGTCATTGCTGGTAACTCTTAACTTTTTGAGGGACTTCCAGATTATGTTGCAAAGTAGTTGCACTGTTTTACATTTTCATTAGCACTATCTGAGTATTTGATCTGCTTTCTCCATATACCCACCAACACTTTTTGACAACGGTCATCCTAGTGGTTATGAAGTGGTATATCTCATTGTATTCTTCACTCCTTGGATCTTGAACTGCTGACTTTCTGGATGCAGAGAGACAAGTGTTCCATAGATAATAAGGAAACTATTCCAGTCTGCATCTAGTCACATGAGACATACATGACCTTAGTCATGTTACTTTCTTTTTTGAGATTTGACTTTTTCTATCAGTTTTGATAGGAACTGCCACTCAGCCATCAATGAGAAATATCACAGTATATCATAATCAGTTTTATACACTAGCTCCTATCAAACAGGCATCTTCATTACTTCAACAGATTAAAATCTGGAAAATCTAAAGGGAAGGTCCTGGACAGAGAGAAAGTCAGGTCATGCATTTCTCCCACAACTGTCTATCACTGGTTCTATTTTAGGAAGAGAGTATCATGTAATATTCCTCTCATTATTGCAGGATCAAAAATTAGTCTTTCTGGTTTAATGAAATCCTAAATGTTGCCTTCTTTAAACAAATCTGCAAAGTAGTTTCTTTCAGTACTTTAAGAGCCTACTTGTAACTGAATTTTTCTGTATAATAGACCTATACATTTTTCATAGTTCCTTTCTGACAGACCTTCAGGATTTATTCCACAAGACTGACCAGAATGTGGATGGGAAACTGACCTACCAGGAAATCTATGACTCCCTAAGTTCTATCTTGTGAGAACCAGGAGTTTGAGAGCATTTAATTCCAATGGAGATGGAAGATACTCATTTCTGGAGCTAAGAGTAGCTTTAGGTGTCTGTCCACATCAGGCATATATTAGGAGTGGGTGTATACCCTGACCTATGTAAAAGTCTACTTAAATACCAAAATCAAATCTTTTACACTTCAGCCCTCTAGTCCTCCAAACTATTGTAGCAGACACACTGCTACCTTCTAACTTGTTTAAAAAGCTGTCTAAAAGTTTGTTTTTAAATTTTACTTATAATCTAATGTTCATAAATCTATGATTTCCTGAAACCAGTAATATCTTACTTTTAAAAATTGCCAGGAAAAGATAGAATAAAGCCCTCCTTCTCCTTTTATTTATTTATTTTTTTAGTGGAGGAGATCTTATTGTTTAAAAGTGGAAACTGTATATATATAGAGAGAATAAGTTACCTTTTAGAGATCATGTAAATTTGCCTTAAATAGCTATATTTTATAGAGACTCAGAAAATGTCTTGTCATTGAAAGATAGACCTTTTCTGTTTGTAAATAGTTAAATGAAAGAATATTTATGTGTATTGTATGGAAAGTAGAAAGAGTGATTTTGAACAGATGACGTATTAAACAATTATTTATCTGACCTGGGTAGCAGCTGAAACTATGTTCATATATACTTAACTCATCCCTCAAATGCCATGGGGTTTATCCTGAAGACAGGGTCATTGATTCAGCGATTTAATACCAGTTCCAGTGTTAAGAAAGTTCGATTCTGAGTGTATATTTCTATTCCCTAAATTAATCCCAACCTGTGACCCAGAGAAGTCTTCTGGAGGATTTTTCTCACTTTTAATAGTCTTTAGGGTTTATGGGGACAAAATGTTATCCAGTGGGGAGCTACATTTTCCCTGAAGTGTGTTAGTTCATCTTCCCCTATCCTACACAAGTCTATCTAAGGTTGTAGCTGACTTATACCTTCAGTACCATCTCCATTCTGAATGGTAAAAGGCAAGTTGCTAGTCACTATCTCAGACTAGCCACCCAAAGCATTCAGGGAAAGGGGTACATATGCTTTTAACCCAAGAAACTGAGACTTTGCCTGCAAGCCATCCAAGAATCTGAGAGATTTCTTAGTGAGATGACTAATGCCAAAAAAAATTGTAAAATATTCCTTACAGATATCAGCTCAGAAGTAGATAGAGGCTTTCTGTCTAGATGATGCCTAATTGTAGCTGACACTGTAGCAGGTGCCTTCATGTGATGGTAGCAAGTGCCTTCATGTGATGGTAGCAAGTGCAATACTTTTCCCTTTTGTGGACCTGGCTAAGCAGATCCCTAGATTGGAAGGAATGGTACCTCCATGTCACCAGTATGTTGAGTTACACTTGCTGTTGTTCCCAGAAGCAGTCTTGGGGCAGCACAAAAGGAAAACTTACAAATCGTAACTTTGGTGTAACCAAGTCAAGGAGAAACTAGAGGATCTCTCCTGGCACTGATTTCTCTAATAGAGTTCACTTCCTTTAACTTGTCCAAGTTGACCTGTGCACCAGTGCAGTCCAGTACCATTAAACATGGAAAGGCTGTTTTTTCTTCACGTAACACTCAGCTTATGTTGGTTAACCTTAAATTTTCATCTAGAAGTGTTAAAATTCTATTAAGGCAAGACATTATATTTTCTGATGAATGTGTCTGCTTATTATTATTGCTTATGTTTCACAGTTTAAAAACTGTGTTTCTTTAACATTTTTCTTGCCCATCCATGTTATTTCACTTTTGTGGAAAGGTTAAAATTGTTAAATTTAGCCTAGCACATTAGGAAATTTGAAGATAATTTCTTGCTCTTCTGTCTGCTTTCCATGCCCTCCTCCTTTTTCATATATACACCCTTACACATTTTGTAACAACCAAATAAAGTTCCAGCAGTAAATTGAATTATACTGCTGTGTTGGCACATAATTATACATAGTATGTCTGCACATGAAAGGCAATTTTAGGGGAGGTGCAAGGTACTGGGGATTGAACTCAGGCATTTGACCACTGAGACACATCCCCAGTCCTATTTTGTATTTTATTTAGACACATGATCTCATTGAGTTGCATAGTGCCTCATCATTGCTGAGGCGGCCTTTGAACTCGCAATCCTCCTGCCTCAGCCTCCTGAGCCGCTGGGATTAAAAGTGTGTGCCACTGCGCCAAGCTGGTAGGTGTTTTTGAATATCTGATTTATATGAAATATACTTGAGAGAAAGGTAGCTTGTCCTTTTTAGTTTCAATTTCTTATTCATAGGCAGATACTTTGAGGACACACTAACTCCTGTAGTACGTCCTTTCCTTTTACATCCAGTTGCTGTATCCTTGTAAAATAAATTGTTTTTAGTTTCTTTTCTGGTCTTCCCACCTTGAACTTGTCTGCCAGCATCATCCATGAGCTGTGTGTAGTGCCATCCCCTCTCCTGCCGGGTCTGCCAGGGCACTGATACTGTACTCAGGCCTGTGATACCCTTGTCATCCTGCCTGAGAAACTACCATGTCTCCCAGACAGAGCTAGGTATCTCAACTTCCTTTGTGGAGTCTAGCAGACTCACCAGCTTACAATCCCTGTCACTTAATGTTAATTTGGGATTTACATCTTTATTCCATCCTCCCTTACCCAGCCTGTGCCTTGTGTTGAACTACAGTCCAAACTCACCTGCCACATTCTCAGCTCTGTGAGATAGATCAACTTTCATTTTAAATCCTTTTTCCTCTTCACTGTGGCAGTTCTTACTGCTTCTCTTCTTAGTTTCTCAAAGCACTACTACTTGATCCTTTATTCAAATTCCATATGTGTGTGTGTGTGTGTGTGTATGTAGATGTGTGTGTGTATGCATGCACACACACACACACACACACAATCTGGCATAGTGTTTACTTAAAAAGCCTGCCTGTAAGTCAGAGAGGCAAACAGGTACTGTAGAAAGCAAAGACCCAAAGGAATAAAGTGCCTGGCTTCAAGATGTCTCCAGAGTACCTGGCACTCAGGAATGGGTCTGAGGCAACAAAGTTGAGCAGTGGACACCCTTCCCCTTCTGCTGGCTGTTTTGCATTCTGCTGTAGTTTCCTTTCTTTGCAGTTGCCGAACATAACACCTACCACCCTCCTTTCTGGTCCTGCAGTTACAGTTGAGGATTTTGTCTATGATGGACTCATACTTGTAACGGCTTGTTGAGTTATTTTTAGTGACAGCTTTTGTGTGGTGCAGACCTCACTGGCTTGCTTACCAACACCAACACCAACAAGATGTGGTTTCTTTCATAACTGAACTGGAACACAAAAAGCTTTCCTGAGACTTTATAGAGCATGTATTGTTTGTTTTATGAACCTAACCTATCTTGTTTTCTCATATTAAGAAATACAAATCTACTTTGTTCTAGTGTAGCTATATTGGTCACACATAAGCAATTTTGGTTCTGTCCAGTGAGTGAATTCAAGGTTTTCATGACTTCATTTGAGCTTTGTTTATTTCATATCAGTGATAACAGCCATTTTTACTACATCTAAATAAAACATTTCCTCCTTCTTTCACTTTTTTACTGAAGTCTCTCCCACCTCCCCTGGTTCTTAAGAGAACAAAAAATCTGCTTTGATCCTTATGT